>NW_026615063.1:0-52232 GCF_030052815.1 Hevea brasiliensis
ATACTTGCATAAGATGCAATTAATTTAAGAGATTTTCTTAAGAATAATTGTGAAGCATGAGATGTTGTAAATATGTAAATGGTTTGGTGGCCAATATTGGATGTACTGAGGACATTAAAATTATTTGCATAATTATCGCTCAATGGGATCAACTTAACTAATGTAAGATAAGTCAATAATGGATCTACCGAGATTTTGAGCATTAGGGGCTAGGTAAAGGATTGAACCTCACATGAGATGTGATGAGCAAGGAGTTGCTCACTTATAGTTTATTGTAATTCCAATAATGGATGTACTGAAGATGATCAATAGAATTATAAGAATTCAATCACCCACTAGAAATCCATCTAATTAAGATTTCCAGTTTTCTACTATGGAAGTGTAGGATTCGCTAAGCTAGTGGGAGGACCAATTTGATTAAAAGACTATAATTATTTTGGTGAATTACTTGATACATTTACTAATTAATCTGGTTATTTTCTGCAGCTTAATTTTCTCGATAATAATGAGCACAGTAACAACCACCACCATCGAATATCCTTGCTAAGCATACTTTGATCGCAATAGGTTGACAGACTCAATCTCTCTTATTATTAAGAAATTTGAACTTGTCCTCAACCTTGAAAATATAGGATATGTTCTAGATTCAAATGTTCCCGGTCTCTACCTCTAAAGGCCATTCAAGAGGAATATGAAACTTTGGACAAGTGGAAGGAGCATGATATGAGAGCTAAGTGTTACATGCTTACTTCCATGAGTAATGAGTTGCGTAAATAGCATGAGAACATGCAGTGTGGAGGAGATCCTTCTTCACCTACAAGAGTTGTATGGTGAGCAATGTAGGAATGCTAGGTATGAGATATCTAGGCAGCTGTTCCGCAAGAGGATGTCCTGAGACGTAATGTTGGGGATCATGTCCACAAGATAATCTGGCCGATTGAGCAATTGGAACATCTTGACTTCAACATGGATTTCCAACCACAAGATGGATTTTATCCTTCACCTTCTCGGGAAGTCTTTGAGAATTTTGTAACAAGTTTCCTCATGACTAAACAGAATGCACCTTAGTCGGGTTTAATTAACATGTCGGGTTATTGCCCAAAGAATATGTCGCAATAAAGGAAAAGAGGGTAGCTTTGATCGCATCTTCTTCTACCGAAAGTCCAACAAAAAAGAAGAGCACAAGAAAGAAACCCTGCATTCTGCTCCTTCTAAGAAAATAGCTAAAACAAAAAGGAAGACTAAAGCCGAAGTGGAGGCAAAGGAAAGTGTTTCACCGCTAAGGACAGGCAATCAAAAGGAATTGCCTGCAGCATCTGCTCCTCCTAAGCGACGCTAAGGATACACCTTTCAAGATATCCGCCCCATCTCCCTCGGATTCAATGACGCAAGTATCGCGATATTCTTTGAGGGCTTATCACATATTACAAGTTATTATTATCATTTCATTTCATTATTTGTAGAAACTCAATGAGTTTCAAAATTTGATCAATCACTTGTTTCGACCGGCCCATCCGTCTGAGGATAAATAAGTTGCATCGATATTTCTAAGCTATAGCAATTAGCTATGGTACGTGCAATTAATATTAATGTAACCGAGTCATCGATTTCAGCTACCCACAAGTGTAGTCGCTTGATAGGTTAGTTCTAAAGTTTAAATTTCACTAAAATTTTCACATTTATTTCTAGTAATAGTATTTTATTCAGCAACCAGATCAATTTATAGATTACTACAAATATTCTTAATTTATTATATCACGCAGGAAGCACGTAGTTTCATGTAACACTTGTTTACATTCTAATCAAATCATAATACAAACATCAAGAACATTACATAGTCACTAATGCTATAACCTCATGGTCTGTAAAAGTTTCAACATCTTATCTTCGAATCCACTAATATCCTAAATCGATTTTGGATTATAATATCCATTGTCACCAACAAGAACATCTTTAAACCTCATCTTAGGAGCAATTCTATTACTGTGAACTTACTTTTAGGTCCTCTTTGCCTTACATTAAGTAGGCTCGCTAATTAGCTTTATAATTTATGGTATGTTAGAAAATACTTTAGCTAACAATTCTTCCAAAATTAATGTCAATCATACTTGTTATTGTAGTTTTGATCCTAAAAGAACAGTCACTGGGCATCAAAATTTATTCCTTGTAAAGGAATACAACAAACATAGAATTCCAACACGCAACATAGCAAATAAGTAGTGGCTGGGATCAAATAATAACTCATTGTTTCTTTCAAAAATTAAGAACTTACTAAACACTTCATCCGGTTTTTTGCCATTCTTCCTTTGGCGCATAGTGGACGCCTAACTAGTGCGCTACTATATTCGGTTGGGATTCACCATGTGGTTATAGTGGTAAGGAGTACCAACACTATTTCTATATCGACTTAATTGACTGTCTGTGGACCTTGAGAGTAGATCGAGGTGTTCTAGTACACCTTAGCAAAAGTGTCCTAGTTTTCCACAATCAGAGTGCTCCGTGAGGCTCTGCCATAAATACCCATGTAGCTTACCACAAACATGGCGTAAAACGGGCGCGCATAGGAACTTTCGGTTGTTCGACGACCAGATCTTGGTGTTCTCACCCTAATGATTCATTCGCCATATCTTCAGTCGTTCCTCAAATTCTTTTCTTCCCCAAATATCTGCTTCGAGTTCTGACCCGTGAGATTTCTCCCTCTTCTCTATTTCACACTGCCCTTGTGGGGGTTGGGTCTGTACGTGGGCTTGGGCTGATAGATTATCAGCCATTTGTTAGAAGAAGGTGGCCATTTGCTGGGCCATTTGTGTAGTAATTTGTACTGGTAAAACTGGTACAATGCCTTCACACTTTGTGGAGTTAGGGCCTTAACTTGTACTTTGCCATCACTGACTGCTCTATTGTCTCATTCTTCTCTTCCATATCTTTTCACAAGATTTTCTATTCCTCAGACAACCAACATGAGGAGATCTCCATTAGTTCATATTTATGATGTAAATGTACTATATGTACCAAACATTTGAGCAAACAGAAGTTAATGACAAAAAGATTTCAAATTCACAGTTTGAAATTTACTTGAAACCATTGCTCGATATCACAAAACATGTCACACCCTACTCTCCTCTAAGATGTAACATGATCCCGTAGTACACCTATTGAATTACCATACTTCGCCTACCGATAATCTATTAAATATGCTACAAGGGTTTTCCAAACAATTTTCTTGAAATTTAAATCATCGACAAAAATCGTGTTATAAAATTTTTTCAAATTTCGGCAAAGTGTCAGTTGTATTTTGAGAAAATAGTTCTTCAAAACCAGCAAAGAACACACTTCCAATAAGTATTCTCAAATACAACTTCAATAACTTCATTTGAAACCATAATTCAAATCTCAATAATCAAATCAATCTCTCATAAAAGAAACATTTCATTGATTACAAGACTAAAATTATTATTACAAAACTATTCAGATAAATGAAATCCCAAATTTACATTTACAATAATTTACATTTAATTACATACCAAAATATTTTACAAGAGTTTTTATACAACTACTCAAATAATTTACATACATATTATTACATGCATACATCAAAACCTATGTACATGGGTATACCTATGATATACCCGAGCCGATCGAATGTGTCTTCAAAGAATCTTACCACCGCTTCTATACTCTTCTTACCTGCGATAGCATACAAAGTTATCGCTGAGTGGTGAACTCAGTGGTGCACAACTATATTTTAAAACATAGTACAATATACATTGACAAAATTTACAGCAAATAATTTGGAATTCTGAATACTTATCAAATTCCAAAACTCAAAATATTCATTGCCAATAATGTAAATCATTTTATAAAATGACTTTTGATCACAAATTCAATTTATCAAATCATAACTAACCATTTAAGGTAGTTCCAACAAAATCAATTATACATAAATCATAATCGAAATCACAATTTTACTATTCAAAAATATTATGTATCTCAAAAATTATGCCGTGATCTCAAAATCATTCTCAGATCTCAAAATTACGTACAGATCTCAAAACCATTCTTTATCTAAAAATCATTCTTTATCTCACTAACTATGCAAGACTAATCCGAAAGGGCCATATTTGAAGTGATTCTAACTCCCTATGGTCGGGGAGGTCGAATCAGATTCTAACTCCCTATGGTCGGGGAGGTCAAATCATCATGCACAGTACACAACAAAATAATGAATCTTCCGCAAGTGCCAAAACGATAAAAAACTTAGATCTAACCTCAAATCAGAGGAAAATCTAAGTTCTGCACGTACTCATGGTAATCAAAACACAACTAACTCCATTGTCTTCACAACAAATGAGAGAGACTGTAATAACCTAGTCACATCTATAGTGAGATATAAAACAATAGCACAATCCTTTTAGTGAGCATAAATCACAATATAATTCGATTCAAATTCAATTCCAATATCTAATAATTTTTATGCTCATCACAATTCAAATCATAACTTTGCATTTTTCCATGAAAATTACCATCACAATTCAAAACATGTTCTATCACAATTTTCCAAAACATAATTTATTCAATCCATAACAATGCTTAACACTTGTGGAAATACCATTTCACAAAGCTAAATTCATACATACTATAACAATTTAAATAATCATTGAATTAAATCCAATGCTTGTTAAACATAATACATAAGAAAAATATGTAATTTAATCATATGAAATATTCAAAAAAAAATCAGTTAAAAACTAGTTGTGCACAAACCTCTGATAACTGTCTCT
The DNA here is from genome assembly GCF_030052815.1 of Hevea brasiliensis. NCBI lineage: Eukaryota > Viridiplantae > Streptophyta > Magnoliopsida > Malpighiales > Euphorbiaceae > Hevea > Hevea brasiliensis. Next base: position 4,782 of record NW_026615063.1, read on the forward strand.
TGGCTCTGCCTCTGTTTCCTTCCTTCCCCGAGTCTTTGCTAACTGGAAAACACAATTTTGAAGAGTTTCAGATTTTAAACTGCTCTAAGAATAAGGTTCAATAATTAATTTATCGAATTCTATTATTTCTGGTCAACCTAAGATGTCAACCTCAATGCATTCTAGGTAAATTAGGTTTTAATGTTACTAATATGTCACATTTGTAGCCTTTTAGTATTAGTACATGTTACCACAGTCATTTCCATGTATATTGCGTTTTATTGCAATTTGTCGGATTCCGGGATACTAGATTGACATAGCCTGACGACCTAGCTCCCTTGATTTTCGAGTTTTGGTCAAAACTACAAACTTGTAGATCTATGTCTTATTGCACGCGGGGCAAAATTTCAGGTCATTCGGAGTTTACTAGACCAAGTTATGGTCATTTTACTATTGCTGGTCAGAATGTACCAAAATTGGTCACTCTAGGTTATTTTAGGTCAATTTTGGTTCGGCTAGTATTTGGACCCGAACTTGTACAAGCTTTTTGACTTGCTTATGGTCATTTCTGGGCTTTGGTGTCTTCATAAGACTTGTAGATATAGGTCTTAACTATTCATGGTCAAAATTTCAAGTCAATTGGACCTGTTTTGAGTAAGTTATGGCCTAAACACTAACTGCTGCCCAAATAGTAAATTTTCAGTCCCTAATTGCACTAATCTGGATTTGGTCAATTTTCAAGTTACGTTACAAGCAGAATTTTGGCAAGCTTCCTTCATGAAAGTTGACACATTTTGTGTCTAGTTTCACCTCCAATTGGTCTCATACCAATTGGAGCCACACACTTAAGGTTCTAAGCCCAAAACCTAACTACCCTATTGCATTTCCTTCATTTCTCATCAAAGGTCACTTTTAGCATTACCAAGCTCCACATTCATGTCAACTTGGGTTTGTGCCATAATCTAAACATATTTTACCACATATTGTTGATCATTTTGGCAGCTTATAATCACACTCAACATACACCATAAAGTGCAGAATTGTCAAACTCAATTACAATAATTTAATCACCTATTCATGCTCATTTACATGTCCAACCTCACACCATCACACATATACCCAAGCTGCCATAACAACTATCACAATTCAACATTAATATTCCATAATCCAAACATGAAATAACATCCTTATGGTTCACCAAACCAGGCTACCGATTCATGCATTACATTTCATTAATTTCCAAGCTTCAAATTTCAAATACACATTCACATATACTAAGTATACATCACCCAAATAATTTCCTACACACATAAACATTTAATCAACCTCTTAATCTACCATTTACAAGAAAAAATAAACTATCTTCAAGAAGTTTCCATGGCTGCCAAAAGTACACATCCCCCTTTAAACATCAAACCTCAAAAATCTCTCCATAAATCAAATACCCATAACATCCTTACAAACTTTAAGAAAACAATAATAAAAACACAAACTGACCTATTGATGAGGCTTCTTACATCTTCACCAAACTCTCTTGAATTTAGTATCTACTTCTTTCTTGTGAGGTGGGGATCAAAATTAGTGAAGTGACTTTGGTGTTTGGAGGTGGAAATGGAGGAGATTAGGAAGCTTCAAGCAATTCGGCAATGGTGGATTTGGAGCTCTTCATTTCGGCATGGAAGAATGAATGAAGAAGATGAAATGCTTAGTGGGTTTACACCTGCCCACATAGTGATTGTTTAATCCCATAGTGCTCCACTCACCATAGTTTAATGATTTAAAATGTTTTAAAGTGTAAATTACTCCATTTATACCCCATTTTTGCTATTTACATTAGGGTACCACTAATTCAATTTTTCATTATATTTTCCAAGTGTAATATTATGTATTCTTAATGGACATTTAGGTCAAAAGAAACTCGGGTGTCAAATGACCACAATGCCCTGCTCGGTTGCATTCTCGATTTTTCGATAACACCCTAGTTTTGTCCGCTTTTTCAATTTCTCACTTTTCTTTGTACTAATTAATTAATTTTTCTTTGATATTTCTAATGGTACTTAGACTTCAATAGGTGTCTATTTAAGTCTTAAAAATATTTTCCAGCTTCCCGCAAATTCCAGTGCTTGTCAACCATCCACGCCATGACTTCCTGTGGTCACCCATCGCTAGGGTTCTCACTTGCTTAACTTGGTTACATTTCTTTGCTATTATTTTTCCTTTATTTTTCTTGTATTTTCTTTTCTTGTATTTTATTATTTTATGTCTCCTCACTCATATCGGTGTAGTTCTAGGGGAACCTAGTCGTCCGACAACACCGTCACCGAACAAAGAGAACGCACTACCGAACATAGGTCACCTCTAGGAATGCCACACCGAATGGTGTATCTGAAAGGAGAAATTGTACCTTATTGGATATGGTATGAGTATGATGAGCTATACTAATATGCCAATCTCCTTTTGGGGATTTGTATTAGAATCACTTTGTATATTCTGAATAGGATTCCATCAAAATCGCTTTCTTCCACACCTTATGAGATATGGCATGGAAGAAAACCAAGTCTTAAGCATGTTAAGATTTGGGGTTGTCCAACTTATATCAAAAAGCTGAACACTAATAAATTAGAGACCAGATCGAAAAAGGGTTGATTTATTGGATATCCAAAAGATAGTTTTGGATATTATTTTATTTGCCTACTTCACAAAAAGGTTGTGATAAGTTGAGATGCCACATTTCTGAACAAATGCTTGTTCAAGAAGGAGGCAAAGGAAGGCAGATAGAGTTGGAATTGGAGAATTCTGACCAACCAATAGATCAGATGGATATAGATCCATCTAGTCAACCTATACCCATTGATGAAACATCTACACTGCTCGTCAGAGAACAACTGTGGTATCTCACCCATCAGTGAGATATGGTTTCCTTCATGAAGAAGAACAAGAGTTGTCTACTCATGAAGAAGTAGATCATGGCGATGATCCACTTACCTATGAAGAAGCTATATCAGATGTAGATTCTTCAAAATGGATTAATGCTATGAAATCTGAAATTGATTCCATGTATAAGAATCATGTTTGGGATCTTGTTGACCCACCTGAAGGTATTGTACCTGTAGGAAATAAATGGGTTTTCAAGAAGAAAATTGGTTCTGATGGAAAGGTAGAGACCTATAAGGCAAGGCTAGTAGCGAAAGGGTTTCGCCAAAGGCAAGGAATCGACTATGAGGAGACTTTCTCACCTGTTGCCATGCTTAAATCAATAAGGATTCTATTAGCAATAGCTGCATACTATGATTACGAGATTTGGCAGATGGATGTCAAAATAGCTTTTCTCAATGGATACATTGAAGAAAACATTTTCATGGAACAACCTAAGGGATTTGAATCCCAAGATGATTCCAAGGTATGCAAGTTCAAGCGATCCATTTATGGGTTGAAGCAAGCTTCGAGGAGTTGGAACATCCGTTTTGATGAAGCCATTAAATCCTTTGGTTTTATCAAAAATAAGGATGAGCCATGTGTATATAAAAAGGTTAGTGACAGTACTATCACTTTCCTAGTCTTATATTTTGATGAGATAATGTTGATGTTTAATGACAAAGGTATGTTGACAATCAGAAGGTATGGTTGTCAAATACATTCTCCATGAAAGACTTAGGGAGGCAACCTATATTCTTGGGATTCGTGATCTATAGAGATAGAGTGAAAAGAATAATTGGTTTATCCCAAAGTCTATACTTGGAAAAGGTGTTAAAGAGGTTTAACATGTTTGATTCCAAGAGAGAATTGTTACCAGTGAGACATGGTATTTATCTTTCTAAACAGATGTCTCCAAAGACACTTGAGGAAAGAGATAAGATGGCCAGGATTCCATATGCTTCGGCTATTGGAAGTTTAATGTATGCAATGTTGTGTACTAGGCTGAATATCGCATATGCTGTTAGTTTGACTAATAGGTATCAATCCAATCCAGGTTTGGAACACTGGATAGCTGTTAAGAATATCCTTAAGTACTTGAGAAGAACTAAGGATTTATTCTTGATCTGTGGAGGTGGAGACTTGCAATTGGATGGTTATACCGACTCGATTTTCGATCGATATCAATGATAGAAAGTCTACCTCTAGGATATGTGTTCATTTGTAATGGAGGTGCAAATGGCTAGAAGAGTTCCAAATAGAGCACGATCGCAGATTCCACTACAGAGGTTGAGTATATTGTCGCATCGATGCCGCAAGGAAGTCGCTTGGATAAAGAAGTTCGTGACAGAACTTACAGTAGTTCCTTCCATTGAGTCAGCAGTTCCACTACACTATGACAACAATGGAGCAATCATACAGGCTAAGGAACCAAGGTCTCACTAAAAATCCAAACACATAGAAAGGCGCTACCACATTATTAGAGAAATATTTGGGTGAGGCGATGTAGCCATGCAGAATTTAGCATCAGCTGAAAATCCAGCTGATCTATTCACTAATCCTATGTCACAGACTACCTAGACCGACATCCTGAGAAGATAGGTCTAAGATATTGTAATGAATGGCTCTAGTGCTAGTGGGAGATTGTTAGTAGTATGCCCTAGAGTATATCATTTAGTATGTATCTTGTACATATTTTTATTAATAAAAGGCATTTTCACTTTTTCACTTACATAATATATTTATGTGTAATAGAAAAGGTCCATTGATATTTTGTTAGAAATACTATTCTTAAGTTATTAAGAATATGAGTGACAGTATTTCTAGTAAAAAGTATCATAAATAGGTTCACAATCGAGGATACTTCATAATAAGGACATGACTTATCCAGAAAGATTGTATTCATGTTTGTTCCCAAGTTATTTATATGAGATATAAATAAGATGGAATGGTGAGTCTCATGCCATATAACAAACATGATAAGCACTTATACATGATAAGTAGGTTTAACCAAGGACACTTATGACAAGCACATGGAGTTTACTCTTGTCAATGTTTTGTCATAAATCATATCAGTGCATATAATCTTTAAACCTGAGATAGCACAGTTATCTTGTATATAGGTAGTTTGAGTTTGATACTAATTTCATGCTTGTACTGTATGGGTATATGGGCATGTGTTGGCTCCTGCTAGTTATATATGGAGGTAGGTGTTGATCAAGATGGAATCTGTTCCTCTAAGTAAATAGAGATAAAATCCTATGTTCATTTAATTGTTCTTGATGTTTCAAGTTCCTGGCCAGGACAGATAGATTTATTCAGAAAAGAGTTTCTGCTGTGAAAATCTTTTTAATCAAGAACTGGAATTAAAAGAAAATATAATATTCATAGCAAATAGAGTTTGACATAAACCATGACTCCAGCTTGACTTGGGATTTTGTAACAGAGAGATTCCAGTGTATAGTAACATATGATTATAGGTTCATTTAAGGTAAACCTTATTACTGATTGGGTGGCCATGGCATACTATGCTAGGTGTTAACCATGGTCTATGAGGTGCATAAAATGATTTAGAGAAATCATTTATGGTAAGAAAGAGTTCTGATGATATTAAGAGTTGATATCATGTCTCATTGCCAATTAATGATGAGCCTAGTAAGTCACACACACACACACAAGTTATCACCTAATTAAATATGATTTAATTAATTAATTAAAGAGTTTAATTGATTAATTAAATAGGTTTGGTTTGCAATTAGATTGCAAAGTCCCTAGCATGACTTGAAACCAAATCTAGATTATTGGATGTATAGTATAAGTTAAATTTATATTTAAAGTGTTTAAATATGAATTTAATTAATGAGAAATTAATTAATAGAGATTGATTAATTAATTTATATTTGATATAAATTAATTTGAAGATGAGAAATAATTATTTTGGGTTGAGAACTCAAAATTAAGACACAGGGGCATTTTGATCATTTCACAGTGTGACACATGGCACCATTAGATGGTGACACATGGCATTACACATAAGCTTGCCAAATGTCTTTTAATCATGTAAGATGATTAAAATTAAGATTAAATATAGGTTTAACACTTGGCACAATGTCATTGGGTCACTTAAACCTAGAGCTAATCAAAGGGTGACATGTGGCAAGGGTTTAATATGTTAACCTAGCTATATAAGTGTTGGTATGAGAAAAATAAAACACAAGTAGCAGCCACTCCTTTGTGCCGCCACATTGGTGTGCAATTCTCTCCTCTTCTTCTTCTTCTCTCATCAATCTAAGAGATTAGAAAAATAATCTCTTGAATTAAGAACACCAGAAATTGTTTCTAGTGTCCTGTTTACATCTCTAATCTTTTAAAAGGCAGAACTTGATTTTATAATTAATAGAAAAAGCTTTAGAAGCTGTTCAAGGGCTGCCATAGGTGTTCTTGGTGTGGATAAACTAGAGGGATAACATTTGGTGTCCTAAAGATGAATCTCAAAGGCGTAAATAGATTGCAGTGCATCAAGAGGTTAGTGTGCTTGTTCTTGATTTAATCTAGGGTTCTAAAATTAATCTGATTGATTTTAAAATCTTAAATGGCAAATACAGATCTAAAAACATATTAAAAAGAGTTTTAATATGTTGTTTATCATTGAAATCAAATAGATAAAAATAAATCTTGCATGATGCATGTGACTCTAGGTTAAAATTTTTGAATTCAATGGAATAAACTTTTGTTTTTCACGCTTCCGTTCCTTCATTGATCAAGATGGAATCTGTTACCCTAAGTAAATAGGGATAAAATCCTATGTTCTTAATGTTTCAAGTTCCTGGCCAGGACGGATAGATTTAATCATAAAAAAGTTTCTGATGAGAAAATACTTTTAATTAAGAAATGGAATTAAAAGAGAACATAATGTTCATAGCAAATATAGTTTGACATGAACCATGACTCCAGCTCGAATTGTGATTTTGTAACAGAGAGATTCTGGTGCACGGTAACATATGATAAAAGGTTCATTTTAGGTATTCCTTGTTACTAATTGGGTGGCCATGGCATGCTATACTCGGTGTTAACCATGGTCTATGAGGTGCATAAAATGATTTAGAGAAATCATTTATGGTAAGAAAGAGTTCTGATAATATTAAGAGTTAATATCATATCTCATTGCCAATTAGTGATGAGCCTTAGTCACACACATGCACAAGTAATCACCAAGTTAAATGTGATTTAATTACTTAGTTTAAGATTTTAATTAATTAATTAATTAGGTTTGGTTTGCAATTAGATTGCAAAGTCCCTAGCATGACTTGAAACCAAATCTAGGTTATTGGATGTATAGTACAAGTTAAATTTGTATTTAAAGTGTTTAAATATGAATTTAATTATGAGAAATTAATTAATAGAGATTAATTAATTAATTTATATTTAATATAAATTGATTAGATAGGAGAAATAATTATTTTGGGTTGAGATCTCAAAATTACAATACAAGGGTAATTTGTCATGTCATAGGGTGACATGTGGCACCATAAGATGATGACACATGGCACCATATAAGCTTGCCATTTGTCTTCCAATCATGTAAGATGATCCATCCAACTAGGATTTCCATTTTCTACTTTGGATGTGTAGGATTCGCTAAGTTAGTGGGAGGACTAATTTGATTAAAAGACCATAATCATTTTAGTTAATTACATGATGCATTTACTAATTAATCTGATTATTTTCTGCAGTTAATTTTCTGATAATAATGAACACACCACAACCACTACCATCCAATATCCTTGCGAGCATATTTGATCACAATAGGTTGACAGGACCTAATCTTTCTAATTGGCTAAGAAATTTGAAACTTGTCCTAAACCTTGAACATATAGGATATGTTTTAGACTCATATGTTTCTGGTCCCTTACCTCCAGAGGCCACTCAAGAGGAACATGATACTTTGGACAAATTGAAGGAGCATGATATGAGAGCCAAGTGTTACATGCTTGCTTCTATGAGTAATGAGTTACAAAAGCAGCATGAGAACATGCAGAGTGCGAGTGAGATCCACCTTCACCTACAATAGTTATATGGTGAACATAGCAGGAATGCCAGGTATGAGATATCTAGGCAGCTATCTCGAATGAGGATGTCTGAGGGACAAAATATTGGGGATAATGTCCACAAGATGATTCAACTTATTGAGCAGCTGGAACATCTTAACTTTAACATGGATTTCCAACTATAGACGGATTTGATCCTTTAGTCTCTTCCTGAGTCATTTGGGAATTTTGTGATAAATTTCCATATGACTAAGCATAAATACACCTTGGCTGGTTTACTTAACATGCTGGTTATCGCTCAAAAAAATATACTGGGCAATAAAGGAAAAGAGGTAGCTTTGATTGCATCTTCTTCTGCTGGAAAGTTCAATAAGAAGAAGGGCAATAAGAAAAAGAAACCTCAAATTCATAGTCCTTCCAAGAAGATAGCTAAACAAAAAGGGAAGACCAAAGCTGATGGAGGCAAAGGAAAGTGTTTTCACTACCAGAAGGATGGGCACAGGAATAAGAACTCCCCAGAGAATAGCAAGTAGTAGCAGCTTGCAGTAATGAGATATTAGACTCCGAGTTGGCAATGGCTCAACTGTTGAAGCCTTAGCCATAGGATCTAAATCTTTATACATGTGTGAACATGTTTTGTATTTAAATAAGGTTTTGTATGTACCTGATGCTTTTAAGAACATCATTTCTATATCTAGTTTGACTAGAGATGGTTATGCCAACCTATCCAAACCAATCACATTAGGCCTACTAGGGCATTTAACACTTTTCATTTATGTAATTCTTTGAAATTGAATTTTTATGATTACTATTCATTTTATTGATCAACCAAAATGTTGACTTTTGCATTGGCAATAGGTAAATTAGTTTAAATATCATCAACATACCACATTTTGTATTTTAAACTTGTTGGTATTGGTTGCCAATACCATCTCTAAGCTTAATGTGAATTGGAGAAAATTTTCGTTTTTAAGCTTTGGGTTTATCGTTCCATTAGTCATGTTGCAGTGGGAATTTGGAAAATGATCAACATGAAAGTTTTTCCTTATTTTGTCTAGTTGAATTTTTTTTTTTGAATCTCTCCATTTTGAGTTTTGTTTCTCAAGTTATGGTCAATTAACCACAACTGGCCGGATTGAAATTTTTCTGGACTGACCATATCTACAAAGCAAAGGAACAAAGAATTTTAACTCACTTGTTGGATAGGTTCTGGTAATAATTTGGGTTAGGTTTCTTCATAAAAGTTGTTGGACTATGACTCAGCTTGTTGTGGGTAAATTTCAGGTCAATTGGACCATTCTACACTGAGTTATGGCCAAATGACCAAATACTATTCATTTGGAGCAAGCTTTTTGGTCTACTTGGTTTGGTCTTATGGGCATGGTTTCTTCACCAAAGTTGTGCCATTTTGTGTCTAGTTTCATGTCCAATTGGCAAAACACCAATTGAACCTCTACAATTGAAGTTATGGCTGCCCAAATTTGCTAGACTCATGTCCACCCTCAGTCACCTAGGGCACCACACTAAACCTAAATCCCATCACTAAACACACTTCATTTCTTGTTTACCAACAACAAAATGGTCATTAATTGATCATTAAAACTCACTTTCACCATTACATGTTCAAAGTCTTCATTTTATACTCAAACCCTAACCCTATCATCTCCAATCTTGCATTTAACTAGCCTTTCATCATTTTACTTGAGAGACTATTGTTAAGGCAAATTTCATTAACATTTTAGCTCCATGAAAATCATCAAAACCTTACCAAATCCATGGCTGCCAAAATTATAGGATGGGCATACACATGATATTTATTAAATTTCTTTGCACTTTTACACTTAATCATGCTCCTTCAACATGAATTTAAAGAGAAAATCTAATTTAAGTCACTAACCTCTAATGGAGTGAATTTCCCACTTACTCAAATTCTTGTTTTCCTTTTCTTTTTACTTCCACAAGAATCTCCAAGATGCAAGAACACTTTTTTGTATTGGGAGTTTAGGGTTTGGTTGGGTAGAAGTTGATGAAATCAAGCTTGAAAAAAACTTGAAAATGGTGGCTATGGTGGAGGCTTACGGCAAGGAAGAAAGGAGAAATGAGAAATCTGGTTTTTCTCTCATTTTTCAGCCCATTTGTCTCTTTTAAATATAGTTATGCCATGTGTCACCATGTAATTGGGTGAAGGCATACTAATGACATCATATGATGTCATAAATTCCCATTTAATTCATTTTTTTTCTTTTCTACTCATTTTCAATTCAATTTTTGTAATATTTATTCACATTTTATGTCATAATAATTATTTACTAAACTCTAAAAGTCTCCTAAAAATCACCTCTCAAGGCAAATGACCAAAATGCCCTCTCGCTTGGCTTAACGGGCCAAAATTATCTGCACTCAATTGAAAATATTTTCTAAGTATTTTCTTGGCATTCTAATGCCATAGAAACCTCAATGACCCTTCTCTGGAGTCCCAAAAATTATTTTATGAATTTTTCCTGTGTCTAGGGCTCCTAGTTGCTAGAACCGCAACTTCCTACTAGGTTACCCATCGCTGGGCACCTACCATTTAACTTGGTTGTATTTTATTTCTAAAATTTTTCCTAAATTTTTCTTATTAATATTTGAGTTAATTATGGTTCCTCACTTTAGTTTAAATATTTTTCCAGATGTTCTAACTGGTCCGACCGCACTAGTCACCGGAATAAAGAGAATGTACGAAGTTGCTACAGGGAGGGTGTTACAGGACTGAAGGATCAAATCAGTCTGTAGTTGGAAATCCATGTTGAAGTCAAGATGTTCCAGTTGCTCAATTAGCCGAATCATCTTGTGGACATGATCCCCAACATTTTGTCCTTCAAACAACCTCATGCGAAACAGCTGCCTAGATATCTCATACCTAACATTCCTGTTGTGCTCACCATACAACTCTTGTAGGTGAAGGAGGATCTCACTCACACTCTGCATGTTTTCATGCTGCTTCTATAACTCCTTGCTCATGGAAGCAAGCATGTAACACTTAGCTCTCATATCATGCTCCTTCCACTTGTCCAACATTTCATGTTCCTCTTGAGTGGCCTCGGAGGTAAAGGACCAGAACATTTGAATCTAGAATATATCCTATATGTTCAAGGTTCAGACAAGTTTCAAATTTCTTAAACAATCAGACAAATTAGGTCCTCACAACCTATTAAGCATCAAGTATGCTTGCAAGTGATATTGATGGTGGTGGTTGTTCTGCTCATTATTATCGTAAATTAACCGCAGAAAATAACCTGCATTAATTAGCAAATGTATCATGTAATTAACCAAAATGATTATGGTCTTTTAATCAAATTGGTCCTCCCACTAACTTAACTAATCCTACACTTCCAAAGTAGAAAACAAATCCTAGTTGGATGGATTTCACTGGGTGATTGAATTCTTATAATTATGTTGATCATCCTCAGTACATCCATTATTGGAATTACAATAAACTATAAGTGAGCAACTCCTTGCCCATCATATTTCATGTGAGGTTCAACTTTACCTAGCCCCTAATGCTCAAAATCTCAGTACATCCATTATTGACTTATCTTGCATTAGTTGTTGATCCCATTGAGCCGCATTATGCAAATAATTTTAATGTCCTTAGGTACATCCAATATTGGCCACCAAACCATTTATGTATTTACAACATTCATGCTTAACAATTATTCTTAAGAAAATTCTAAATTAATTGCATCTTATGCATGTATTTAAAATTTCTTAAAATAATTGTCTCAATGGAGGGCCCATGTTATAATTACTTTAATTATAGCATTTCCAACTTAATCATTTGTTTGAAGATTTTATGGTCATCCTAATTACTATTAAGGTCTCACTTTGCACATTATCCATTTAGCATGCATATATCATATAATTGCATATATTCTCATACATCTCATGCATTCATGGATAAGCAAGAATATGGTATGATCATGGACTTTCTAAGGGATTCAATTTTAGCCACCAAGAATTGAATCAGCATTCCTAGATGCATTTCATTCATTTATATTACAAGAGTTGCTGAAGGAGTACACAACACTTAATCTTGAATTCCTCCCATCGTCCCACCAATGCTCTTGACCTCCTTGAACTTCTTGCAATCCAATTACATAATAATCATTGGCATACCAAGGTGAATTTACAAGAACTTAAATAAATGAAATTACAATCCAAAAATTATTACAAACTTAATAATTCATGCCCAAAATAAATTAATTAATTTACAATCCAAAAGAGACATAAAAGAAATAAATCCAATCACATTGGTCTTTTATAGTCCATGATCATCCATTATGCATATCACTATTTAACAATTAAATAAAACATACATAATTAAATTAAATTGAATATCTCATATTCAACTTAAAAATCCAGATTTGAATATGATTCAAATGAATTTAAAAATTCATATTTGAATCTCATTCAATCAAATTTAAAAATTTAGATTTGAATCACATTTAAACAACTTTAAAAATTCAGATTTGAATCACATTCAAACAATTTTTAAAAAATCAGATTTGAATCACATTCAAACAATTTTTAAAAATTCAGATCTCAATATTATTCAAACAACTTTAAAAATTCAGATTTGAATATGATTCAAACAATTTTAAAAATTCAGATTTGAATCACATTCAAACAACTTTAAAAATTCAGATTTGAATCACATTCAAACAACATTTAAAATTCAGATTTGAATCACATTCAAATAATTTTAAAAATTCTGATTTGAATCAAAATTTAATTGTGTGATTAAAACTACTAATTAAACACTTTAATTAGCCATAGGATAGGCCTTAAATCATACAACACTTGTAGAATTAAAAGCCAAACTTTGCACCACCCATGAAGCTCAAACCATACGCACTTACACTCAGTGCTGGAGTTTATCACATGTCACACACATCCATTGCAACCAGCAATGGATAAACCATCTCATGATCAAAATACACAATTAAATCATATAATCAACAATTTAAATGGCAAATATAGTGGCTCTGATACCAATTGAAGGAGCAGAAGCGTGAAAAACACAAGTTTATCCCATTGAATTCAAAATTTTTCACCTAGGGTTACATGCATCATGTAAGATTTATTTTTATCTATTTGATTTCGATGATAAACAAAATATTAAAACCTCTTTTAATATGTTTTGGATCTGTATTTGCTATTTAATATTTTAAAATTAATCAGATTAATTTTAGAACCCTAGATTATATCAAGAACAAATAAACTTATCTCTTGATGCACTCCATCAAGTAAAGATATTTGCGCCATTCCTGGATGCATCTTCGTGGATACTACAGATAAGTTGTCCCTCTATAGCTTGTCCACACTAAGTTCACCTATGGCAGCCCTTGAATAGCTTCTAAAGCTTTTTTTATTAATTAGAAAATCAAGTTTGTGCCTTTTAAGAGATTAAAGATATAAAACATGACACTAGAAACAATTTCTAGTATTTAATTCAAGAGATTATTTGCTAATCTCTTGGAAATTGGTGAGTGATGTAGATGATTAGAGGGAGAGGTGCCTTTGGGTGGCGGCTCATAGAGGAGATAATGCTAGTTGTTTTTTTTTATTTTCATAACAACACTTATATAGCTAGTAAACACATTAAACCTTGCCACATATCACCCTCTCGATTGGTTCTAGGTTTAATTGACCTAATCTGCATTGTGCCAAGTGTCAAACCTATATTTAATATTGATTTTAATCATCTTACATTATTAAAAGACATTTGGAAAAGCTTATATGTAGCGGCCATGTGTCACCATCACATGGTGTCACATGTCACCACCCGTGGAAATGACTCAAAATGCCCTCGTGCCTTAATTCCTGAGTTCTCAACCTAAAAATAATTATTTCTCTCTTCTAATCAATTTATATCAAAATATAAATTAATTAATTAATCTTTGTTAATTAATTTCATTAATTAAATTCATATTTAAACACTTTAAATATAATTTACCTTATACTATATATCTAATAATCTAGATTTGGTTTTCAAGTCATGCTAGGGACTTAGCAATCTAATTGTAAATTCAAAACCTATTTAATTAATCAATTAAAAATTCTAATTAATTAATTAAATCATATTTAATTAGGTGATTACTTTGTGTATGTGTGTGACTTACTAGGCTCATCACTAATTGGCAAATGAGATATGATATCAACTCTTAATATCATCAGAATCCTTTCTTACCATAAATGATTTCTCTAAACCATTTTATGCACTCATAGACCATGGTTAACACTCTAGCATAGCATGCCATGGCTAGCACCAATTAGTAGTAATAAGGTTTACCTTAATTTCATGAAACCCACCTTTCATAATTCAATTTACGCAATCCCATGAAATCTTACTAGTCCTTAATTATGCATACTACTTCAATTTAACTTAGATTTATCATCAATTTAACTAAAATACATCAAAACCCTAATTTTCCTAAGCTGGCCAAAAACTCTAGTTTAGATTCCATACATGTTTTCTTTCATTTTCTTAAGAAATTTCATGTTTTCATGTAACCATCACACCCAAATTTGATTCAAAGCATATTTGGTTAATTACATGAAAGAGAGAGCTTACACTACTTGGATGATTTTTTTTCCACTTCCAATCTCTCTTTTCAAATCTTGTTCTTCTTGTTTCAATCTTCCTCAATCAAAGATCTCTTTGATGTTTTTCTTTAGTGGCTATGAAATTTATGAAGGAATTTAAACTTGGGAGGGGAAATCAATGAGGGAAAGAAGTGGAAGAAAGAGAAAAAGAGAGAGAGGAAGAGAGAGGAGAGGGTAGTGGCACCTTATGAAAAAAAATGAAGAAGACATTTGTCTTCTTATATATATCTATATTTATCCTCAAAATTGGTTTATTAAAATTATAAATTTTAATTAGTCATATGATAATTAAACTTAAATTCTCTTATTCCCTTTTTATTACATTTACACTTAATTTTTCCTTTTAATTAAATAATTAAATTTAATTATCAAAAGCCCATAAGTCCTTCATTTTAATTTTATCATAATGGAAATGAAAGTTTAAGTTTTTATTTCTTAAATTTTCTCTTACATATTTTTACTTGAATTTTTCTTCAATTTTTACCTCATAATTCAATTCATTAATTTCATTTAATTTAATTGATATTTTGGCCAAAAGTCAACTTTTGAGATGAATTAACTAGAAATGCCCTCATCGGGTCATAATCCTTCTTTTTATAATACCCAATGAGTCCTTAGATTTTTTTTATTCACTTGAATTTTTTATTGTGTCTATCTCAATTAATTTTTCATTTATTTTTTGTCCTCAAGTTGTTTTTTGAATAGTACTAGTCACAGACCAAAAATGGTACTATTCATAACTCTAAGTTCGTGTTACAAGATGAATGGCAGCTTGTATTTTTTTCTTTCATCCTATTCCTTATATAGCTAGGTCATCACTTAAAACCCTTGCCACATGTCACCTTCGATTGGTTCTAGGTTTAATTGACTCCAATCACATTGTGCTAAGTATCAAACCTATATTTAATCTTAACTTTGATCATCTTACATGATTAAAAGACATTTAGCAAGCTTATGCGTAGTGCCATGTGTCACCATCTCCTGGTGTCACGTGTCACCCTGTGAAATAACCAAAATACCCCTATGTCTTAATTTTGAGTTCTCAATTCAAAATAATTATTTCTCTTCTAATCAATTTATATCAAATATAAATTAATTAATTAATCTCTATTAATTAATTTCATAATTAAATTCATATTTAAACACTTTAAATATAAATTTAACTTATAATATACATCCAATAACCTAGATTTGGTTTCAAGCCATGCTAGGACTTGCAATTTAATTGTAAACCAAACCTATTTAATTAATCAATTAAACTTTAATTCATTAATTAAATCATATTTAATTTAGTGATTACTTGTGTATGTGTGTGACTTACTAGGCTCATCACTAATTGGTAATGAGACATGATATCAACTCTAATATCATCATAACTTTTCTTATCATAAAATGATATCTCTAAATCATTTTATGCACCTCATGGTACCATGGTTAACACCTAGCATAGTATGCCATGGCCACCTAATCAGCATAAGGTTTATTTTAAATGAACCTATAATCATATGTTATAATGCATTAGAACCTCTTTGTTACAAAATCCCAATTGAATGGAGTCATGGTTTATGTCAAACCCTATTTGCTATGAATATTATGTTCTCTTTAATTTCAGCTAATTAAAAAGATTTTCTCATCGTAAACTCTTTCTCGATTAAATCTATCTGCCCCGCCAAACTTGAAACATCAAGAACAATTAAATGAATATAGATTTTATCCTCATTTACTTAGGGTAATGATTCCATCTTGATCAACACTCTACCTCCATATATAACTAGTAAGAGCCAACACATGCCCATATACCCACACATAGTACAAGTATGAAAGTAGTATCAAACTCAAAACCACCTATATACAAGATAATCGTGCTATCTCTGGCCCAAAGATTATATGCAATCGATATGATTTATGACATTGCATTGACAAGAGTAAACTCAATGTGCTTATCATAAGTGTCACTGTCTGACTTACTTATCATGTATATGCCTATCATGTTTGTTATATGGCATGAGACACACCATTCCATCTTATTTACATCTCATATAAATAACTTGGGAACAAACATGATTGGCAATCTTACTGGATAAGTTATGTCCTTATTGTGAAGTATCCTCGATTGTGAACCTATTTATGATACTTTGTGCTAGAAATACTGTCACTCATATTTTTAACAACTTAAGAATAGAATTTCTAACAAAATATCAGTGGACTTTTTCTATTACACATGAATATATTATGTAAATGGAAAAGTGAAAATGCCTTTTATTAATAAAAACATGTACAAGATACATACTAAATGAT
Source organism: Hevea brasiliensis (assembly GCF_030052815.1). Classification (NCBI taxonomy): domain Eukaryota; kingdom Viridiplantae; phylum Streptophyta; class Magnoliopsida; order Malpighiales; family Euphorbiaceae; genus Hevea; species Hevea brasiliensis. The sequence continues at coordinate 21,668 of NW_026615063.1, forward strand.
ATGCTCTAGGGCATACTACTAACAGGTTCGACCTGGATTTATCACTTACTGTAGAAAATATTTCATAATTGGTAATTTTAGTTAATTTAATTTCTAGTGGATTCGACAGCCACCAATCTTAAATGGCAAATATAGATCCTAATACATATTAAAAGTGTTTTAATATGCAATTGAGCATTGAAATTAATTAGGCACATAATGGATGTGGCATGATGCATGAAACCCTAGAAGAAATTTTTGAAATTCAATGCTCTAATCTAACCATTTACATGCTTCTACTCCTTCAGATATGAGAGCCAAATGTTACATGCTTCCTTCTATGATTAATGAGTTACAAAAGCAGCATGAAAATATGCAAAATGCAAGTGAGATCCTCCTTCACCTGCAAGAGTTATATGGTGAGCAAAGCAAGAATGCTAGGTATGAAATATCTTGACAAATTATTCTCGCATGAGGATGTCTCAAGACAAAATATAGGAGATCATGTCCACAAAATGATTCGCTTATTGAGCACTGAATATCTTGATTTTCACATGGATTTCCAACTATAGACTGATTCGATCCTTCACTCTAATCGAGTCATTTGGGAATTTTGTGACTATTTTCAATATGACAAAGTAAGAGTGTTCTTTTTCTGGGTTGCCTTACATGCTGTTTATTGCCCTAAAGAATATGCCGGTGAAGGAACGAAGCGTGAAAAACAAGTTTATACCATTGAATTCAAAAAATTTCAACTAGGGTCACATCCATCATGCAAGATTTATTTTTATCTATTTGATTTCAATGATAAACAATATATTAAAACTCTTTTAATATGTTTTTGGATCTGTATTTTCCATTTAAGATTTTAAAATTAATCAGATTAATTTTAGAACCATAGATTAAATAAAAAACAAACACACTAACCTCTTGATGCACTGCAGTGTATTTGCGCCTTTGAGATTTGTCTTCAGGACACCAGATGTTGTCCCTTTCGCTTGTCCACACCAAGAACACCTATGGCAGCCCTTGAATAGCTTCTAAAGCTTTTTCTATTAATTAGAAAATCAAGTTTTAATTCCAGTATTTTTAAGAGATTAAAGATGTAAACAGGACACTAGAAACAATTTCTAGTATTTTTTAATTCAAGAGATTGATGGCTAATCTCTTTGAATTGATGAGAGATGAAGAGGAGGAGAGAATATGAGTCTCAAGGGTGGCAGCACACAATGGGAGGCAGCAGCTTGTGTGTTTTACTTTTTAATAACAACACTTATATAGCTAGGTCACCACTTAAACCCTTGCCACATGTCACCCTTCGATTGGTTCTAGGTTTAATTGACCCAATCACATTGTGCCAAGTGTTAAACCTATATTTAATCTTAATTTTAATCATCTTACATGATTAAAAGACATTTGGCAAGCTTATGTGTAATGCCATGTGTCACCATCTCATGGTGCCACATGTCACAATGTGAAATGACCAAAATGCCCCTGTGTCTTGATTTTGAGTTCTTAACCCAAAATAATTATTTCTTTTCTTCTAATCAATTTATATCAAATATAAATTAATTAATTAATCTCTATTAATTAATTTCTCATTAATTCAATTAATATTTAAACACTTTAAATATAAATTTAACTTATAATATACATCCAATAATCTAGATTTGGTTTCAAGTCATGCTAGGGACTTTCCAATCTAATTGCAAACCAAACCTATTTAATTAATCAATTAAACTCTTTAATTAATTAATTAAATCATATTTAATTAGGTGATAACTTGTATATGTGCGTGACTTACTAGGCTCATCACTAATTGGCAACGAGATATGATATCAACTTTTAATATCATCAGAACTCTTTCTTACCATAAATGATTTCTCTAAATCATTTTATGCACCTCATAGACCATGGTTAACACCTAAAATAGCATGCCATGGCTACCCAATTAGTAATAAGGTTTACCTTAAATGAACCTATAATCATATGTTACCATGTACTGGAATCTCTCACATAAAATCCCAACTCAAGCCGAGTCATGGTTTATGTCAAACTCCATTTGCTATGAATATTATGTTCTCTTTAATTCCAGTTTTAATTAAAGATTTTCTCATCGTAAACTCTTTCGATTAAATTTATCTGTCCTTGCCAGGAACTTGAAACATCAAGAACAATTAAATGAACAGAGGATTTTATTTCTATTTACTTAGAGGAATAGATTCCATCTAGATCAACACCTACCTCCATATATAACTAGTAGGAGCCAACACATGCCCATATACCCATACACAGATAAGTATGAAAGCAAGATCAAACTCAAACTACCTATATACAAGATAATCATTATCTCGTGTTTAAAGATTATATGCATCGATATGATTTATGATAAAAATTGACAAGAGTAAACTCCATGTGCTTATCATAAGTGTCACCGGGTCGACTCCACTTATCATTTATAAGTGCCTATCATGTTTGCTATATGGCATGAGACTCACAATTCCATCTTATTTATATCTCATATAAATAACTTGGTAACAAACATGAATATAATCTTTCTGGATAAGTCATGTCCTTATTATGAAGTATCCTCGATCAGGAATCATTTATGATACTTTGTACTAGAAATATCACACCATATTCTTAATAACTTAAGAATAGAATTTCTAACAAAATATCAATAGACCTTTTCTATTACACATAAATATCTTATGTAAACTAAAAGTGGAAATGCCTTTTAATAATAAAACATGTACAAGATACATACTAAATGATATGCTCTAGGCATACTACTAACAATCTCTCACTAGCACTAGAGCCATTCATTACAATATCTTAGACCCATCTTCTCAAGATGATGGTCTAGCCGAGTCCGTGACATAGGCTTAGTGAATGGATCACCGGATTTTCACCGATGCTATTTTCTCGCATGGCTATATCGCCGCCCAACTATTTATCCGATAATGTGGTAGCGCCTTTCTATATGTTTGGATTTCGTGAGACCTTGGTTCCTTAGCTCAGATGACTACTCCATTGTTGTCACAGCAGTGGAACCGCCGACTCAATGGAAGGAACTACAGTAAGTTATGACATGAACTTCTATATCAAAACAACATCCTTTGCAAGATCTCGATGCAAAGAATATACTCAATTTCTGTGAGTGGAATCTAATCGTGCTCGCTTGGAATTCTTCCAATTGATCGCACTTCCATTACAAATGAACACATATCCAGAGGTAGACTTTCTATCATCGATATCCATTGGAAATCAAAATCAGATAACCATCCAATTGCATGTCTCCACTCCATAGATCAAGAATAAATCCTTAGTTCTTCTCAAGTACTTAAGGATATTCTCGATTACTATTTAGTGTTCCAAACTCGATTGGATTGATACCGCTAGTCAAACTAACAAAGATATGCGATATCCAAAGATAGTACACAATATTGCATACATTAAACTTCCAATAGCCAAGCATATAGAATCCTGCCATCTTATCTCTTTCTTCGTGTGTCTTTGGAGACATCTCTTTAGAAAGATGGATACCATGTCTCACTGTTAAAAAGCCTCTCTTGGAATCAAGCATGTTAAACCTCTCTAAAACCTTTTTCAAGTATACTTTGGGATAAACCAATTATTCTTTTCACTCTATCTCTATAGATGCGAATCCCAAGAATATAGGTTGCCTCCCTAAAGTCTTCATGGGAGAATGTATTTGACAACCATACCTTTACAGTTGTCAACATACCTTTGTCATTACCCATCAACAGTATGTCATCCACATATAAGACAAGGAAAGTGATAGCACTGTCACTAACCTTCTTATATGCACATGGCTCATTCTCATTTTTGATAAAACCAAAGGATTTAATGGCTTCATCAAAATGGATGTTCCAACTCCTCGAAACTTATTTCAACCCATTTTGAAGAGTCTATATCTGATATAGCTTCTTCAAAGGTAAGTGGATCATCTCCATGATCTACTTCTACATGAGTAGACAACTCTTGTTTTTCTTCATGAAGAAAACCATATCTCACTAGTGGGTGAGATACCCTGGTTGTTCTACGAGGAACAAATTGTGAGATATTTCATCAACGGGTGTAGGTTGACTAGATGGATCTATATCCATATGATCTGTTGGTTGGTCAGAATTTTCCAATTCCAACTCTATTTGCCTTCCTTTACCTCCTTCTTGAACAAACTGTTGTTCAAGAAATGTGGCATCTCTACTCACCACAACCTTTTGTAATGTAGGCAAATAAAAATAATATCCAAAATTATCTTTAGGATATCCAACAAATCGACCCTTTTTCTAATCTGGTTTCCAATTTATCAGTGTTCAGCTTTTTGATATAAGTTGACAATCCCAAATCTTAACATGCTTAAGACTTGGTTTTCTTCCATGCCATATCTCATAAGGTGTGAAAGAAACTGATTTTGATGGAATCCTATTCAATATACAAAGCTAATTCTAATGCAAATCCTCAAAAGAGATTGGCATATTTGTAAAGCTCATCATACTACGTGCCATATCCAATAGGGTACGATTTCTCCTTTAAATACACCATTTAGTCGTATGCTCTCGAGGAGTGAGTCAAAACAATGCCATGCTCTCTCAAGTATTCATCAAATTCAAGACTAAATATTCACCTCCACGATCCGATCAAGAGCTTTAATACTCTTTCTGCTTGATTTTCTACTTTAGATTTAAATTCTTTAAACTTTTCAAAGATTCATGTTTGTATTTCATCAAATACAAATATCCAAACCTTGATTTATCATCAAGAAAGGTAATAAAGTAATGAAAATCGCTTCTAGCCATTTCCTTAAATGGACCACATACATCACTATGTATTAGCTCCAAAATATTTTCACTCTTAGCCCTTGTCCAACAAAGGGTGATCTAGTCATTCCGCCTCAAGGCAAGATTCACAAGTTGAGTAGGCTCAGAGCCCAATGAGGATAGAATCCCCATTTTCTCCGCTTTGCAATCCTATCTTCTCGCAGATGACATAACCTTAAGTGCCAAATATGTTTTGAACTTGAGTTGGTTTTCACCATGGCATTGCACTCATTTAGATCACTTGCATTCATTTTGTGTTTGTCATTATTATCCAAATAATAAAGACCATCATTCATATAACTCGAACCAACATATTTATTTCCAAAATAAATATTGCAAACATCATCCGTGAACTGAATTCATAGCCATTTCTAATCAAACTAGATATAGAAATGATGTTCTTAAAAGCATCGTACATATACAATATTATCCAAACACAAAACATGTCTAAACATATAAAAAGATTTAGATCCTATGGCTAAAGCTTAAACAGTTGAGCTATTGCCAATCCGGACTCTAACATCTTGAGAACGCAAGCTGCTACTATTTGCTAGTTCCTGCATATTTTTAGAAATGTGAGAACTGGCACTAGTATCTAAAACCCAAGTCAGATGAACTATGAGTATCATCGTAATCTAAATAACAATATATGGACATACCTTTCAAGGTCTATCCTTCTTGTCCTTCAGAGAAGCAAGATACTCTAGGCGCCTTTTCTAGAGCCCATCCTTCCGCAAAGGAAACACTTTCCATTGCCTCCATCGCCTTTAGTCTTCCTTCTGCTTAGTTATTTTCTTGAAGGACCAGGAATCTGAGATTTCTTTTTCTTATTACCATTCTTCTTGTTGGACTTTCCAGCTGAAGAAGATGCAATCAAAGCTACCTCTTTTCCTTTATTGCTCGACATATTCTTTTGGGCAATAACCAGCATGTTGAGTAAACTAGCTAAGGTGCATTCTGCTTAGTCATATGGAAATTTGTCACAAAATTCCTAAAAACTCAGGAAGGGATCAAGGATCAACCACAAGAGTTGGAAATCCATGTTAAAGTCAAGATGTTCCAACCGCCAATCACCAATCATCTTGTGGACATGATCCCCAACATTCGTCCCTCAGACATCCTCATACGCACAGCCTAGATATCTCATACCTAGCATTCTGCTATGCTCACCATACAACTCTTGTAGGTGAAGGAGGATCTCACTCACACTGCATGTTCTCATGTTGCTTCTATAATTCATTACTCATGGAAGCAAGCATGTAACACTTAGCTCTCATATCATGCTCCTTCCACTTGTCCAAAGTTTTATGTTCCTCTTGTGTGGCCTTTGGAGGTAAGTGACCAGAACATTTAAGTATAGAATATATCCTATATGTTCAAGGTTCAGACAAGTTTTAAATTTCTTAGCCAATCATAGAGATTAGGTCCTCACAACCTATTGCGATCAACTATCCTTGCAAGAATATATAGTGGTTGTTCTGTGCTCATTATTATCGAAAATTAATCAGAAAATAACTAGATTAATTAGTAAATGTATCAAGTAATTAACCAAAATGATTATGGTCTTTTAATCAAATTGGTCCTCCCTCTAACTTAGCAAATCCTACACGTCCAAAGTAGAAAACGAAAATCCTAGTAGGATGGATTTCTAGGGTGATTGAATTCTTATAATTCTATTGATCATCCCTGCACATCCGTTATTAGAATTACAATAAACTATAAGTGAGCAACTCCTTGCCCATCACATCTCATGTGAGGTTCAACTTTACCTAGCCCCTAATGCTCAAAATCTCTGGTACATCCATTATTGACTTATCTTGCATTAGTTAAGTTGATCCCATTGAGCCAGTAATTATGCAAATAATTTTAATGTCCTTAGGTACATCCAATATTGGGCACCAAACCATTTACATATTTATGACATCTCATGCTTAACAATTATTCTTAAGAAAATCTCTTAAATTAATTGCATCTCATGCAACTATTTAAAATTGCTTAAAATAATTGCCCTAATAGAGGGCCCATGTTATAATTACTTTAATTATAGCATTTCCAACTTAATCATTTGTTTGGAAGATTTTATAGTCATCCTAATTACTATAAAGGTCTCACTTTGCACATTATCCATTTAGCATGCATATATCATATAATTGCATACATTCCCATACATCTCATGCATTCATGGCTAAGCAGTTAATATGGTATGATCATGGACTTTCTAAGGGATTCAATTTTGAGCCACCAAGGATTGAATCAGGGCATTCCTAGGTGCATTTCATTCATTCATTTTACAAGAATTGCTGAAGGAGTACATAATCAACACTTGATCTTGAATTCCTCCCACTGGTCCCACCAATGCTCTTGACCTCCTTGAACTTCTTGCAATCCAATATTACATAGCAATCCTTGGCATACCAAGGCGAATTTACAAGAACTTAAATAAATGTAATTACAACAAAAAATTATTACAAACTTAATAATACATGCCCAAAATAAATTAAAATAAATTAATTAATTTACAATCCCAAAGAAACATAAAAGAAATAAATCCAATCACATTTGTCTTTTTATAGTCCATGATCATCCATCATGCATATCACTATTTAACAATTAAATAAAACATACATACTTAAATTAAATTGAATATCTCATATTCAACTTAAAAATCCAGATTTGAATATGATTCAAATAAATTTAAAAATTTAGATTTGAATCTCATTCAAACAAATTTAAAAATTCATATTTAAATCACATTCAAACAACCTTAAAAATTCAGATTTGAATCATAGTCAAACAATTTTAAAAATTCAAATCTGAATATTATTCAAACAACTTTAAAAAATCAGATTTAAATATGATTCAAACAACTTTAAAAATTCAGATTTGAATCACATTCAAACAACTTTTAAAATTTAGAGTTGAATCACATTCAAACAATTTTTAAAATTCTAATTTGAATCAAAATTTAATTGTGTGATTAAAATTCTAATTAAACAATTTAATTAGACATAGGATGAGCTTTTAGATCATAGAACAATTGCAAATTAAAAACCGACCTTTGCACCACCTATGAAGCCAAACCATGAGCACCATCGATGGTGTTCTTCAAGCATGCCGCCACACGCCCATTGCAACCAACAATGGATTAATCATCTCATGATCAAATAACACAATTAAATCATACAATTAACAATTTAAATGGCAAATATAGTGGCTCGATACCAATTGAAGGAGCGGAAGCATAAAAAATACAAGTTTATACTATTGAATTCAAAAATTTTCACCTAGGGTCACATGCATCATGCAAAATTTATTTTTATCTATTTGATTTTAATGATAAACAACATATTAAAACACTTTAATATATTTTTTTTGGATCTATATTTGCCATTTAATATTTTAAAATTAATCAGATTAATTTTAGAATCCTAGATTAAATAAAAAACAAACACACTAACCTCTTGATGCACTGCAGTGTATTTGTGCCTTTCAGATGCGTCTTCAGGACACCAGATGTTGTCCCTCTAGCTTGTCCACACTAAGAACACCTGTGGCAGCCCTTCAACAGCTTCTAAATCTTTTTCTATTAATTAGAAAATCAAGTTTTTCCTTTTAAGAGATTAAAAATATAAACAGGACACTAGAAATAATTTTTAGTATTTTTAATTCAAGAGATTGTTTGCTAATCTCTTTGAATTGATGAGAGATGAAGAGGAAGAGAGAATATGAGTCTCAAGGGTGGCGGCACACAATGGGAGGCAGCAGCTTGTGTGTTTTATTTTTTCATAACAACACTTATATAGCTAGGTCACCACTTAAACCCTTGCCACATGTCACCCTTTGATTGGTTCTAGGTTTAATTGACCCAATCACATTGTGCCAAGTGTCAAACCTATATTTAATTTTAATTTTAATCATCTTACATGATTAAAAGACATTTGGCAAGCTTATGTGTAATGCCATGTGTCACCATTTCATGGTGCCACATGTCACCCTGTGAAATGACCAAAATGCCCCTGTGTCTTGATTTTGAGTTCTTAAGTCAAAATAATTATTTCTCTTCTTCTAATCAATTTATATCAAATATAAATTAATTAATTAATCTCTATTAATTAATTTCTCATTAATTAAATTCATATTTAAACACTTTAAATATAAATTTAACTTATACTATACATCCAATAATCTAGATTTGGTTTCAAGTCATGCTAGGGACTTTGCAATCTAATTGCAAACCAAACCTATTTAATTAATCAATTAAACTCTTTAATTAATTAATTAAATTATATTTAATTAGGTGATAACTTGTATATGTGTGTGACTTACTAGGCTCATCACCAATTGGCAATGAGATATGATATCAACTCTTAATATCATCAGAACTCTTTCTTACCATAAATGATTTCTCTAAATCATTTTGTGCACCTCATAGACCATGGTTCACACTCGCATAGCATGCCATGGCCACCCAATTAGTAATAAGGTTTACCTTAAATGAACCTATAATCATATGTTACCATGCACTGGAATTTCTCTGTTAGAAAATCCCAACTCTGCCGAGTCATGGTTTATGTCAAACTCCATTTGCTATGAATATTATGTTCTCCTTTAATTCCAGCTTCTTGATTAAAAGATTTTCAAATCAGAAAATCTTTTCTGATTAAATCTATATGTCCTGGCCAGGAAGTTGAAGCATCAAGAATAATTAAATTAACATAGGATTTTATCTGTAACACCCTATGTTCTGTGAGTGCGCTCATCGTTTCCGTGACCAGTGTTGTTCGGAAAGCTAGGATGCTTAGAACTACACTTAGATATGGATGAGGAGACATAAAATAATGAAATACAAAAAAAACAAAGGAAAAATAGTAACAATGAAATGTAACCAAGTTAAACGAGCCGAGAACCCTAGCGATGGGTGATCGCATCTGAAGTTGTGGCGTGGATCGTTGACTAGCCCTGGACTGTGGGGAACTCTAGAAAATATTTTTAGGACTTAAATAAAAACCTATTGAAGTATAAATATTATTAGAAATATCAAAGAAAAATTAATTAATTAGTACAAAAAAGTGAGAAATCGAGAAAACGACAAAAATCGGTGTTACAGAAAAATCAGGAATACAACCCAAACAGGGGCATTGTGGTCATTTGATACCCCAAGTTGTCTTTTGACCTAAATGTCCATTAAAAATAAATGATATTACACTTGAAAAATGTCATGAAAAATTAAATTGGTGGTACATAGCTCAAATAGCAAAAATTGAGAGTTAAATGTGGGAAAATGAAACCTTCGAATAAATAAACATTAAATTAACACATAGTGCTCCACTAACTCACCTAAGTGGACCACTGCACCTTCATTTGGACAGATTGTTCATCTTCTTCCTCACCTCTAAAAATCCAGCCGAAAATGGTGAAGAAGAGTCCACCATTGCCGTCCCACCTCGAAGCTTAATACAAGCATGATCCAACCATGGAAACCTCAAGCTTCCTTCACTAAAATTGCTCTACACCACTTAGGCAGTAGATAGGCAGCAAGAAGATCAAGTTTAGTTAAGGTTTTGAAGAGTTTCCAAAGTGGTAAGTAGGTATTTTTGATGCTTGCTTCATTAAAGTTTGTGTGGATGTTATGGGTAGTTGAATTGTGGAAAGATTTTTGGAGTTTGATGTTTTAAGGGAGATGTAATTTTTTGGAAGCCATGGAAACTCCATAAGAACAGTTTATCCTTGTATGTTAATGGTAGATTAAAGTGTTGATGAAGTGTTTATTTGTGTAGGAATAAATTGGGTGATGTATACTAAATGTATGTGTGAATGTACACTTGATTTTGGATGCTTGAAGTTAATTGAGAGAGATGTATGAATCGATAACTTGAAGTGTGAACCAAAATATGTTATGTCATGGTTTGGTTTATGGAATATTATTATTGAATTATGGCACTTGTTATGGCAGCATGTATATATGTATAAGAGTTTGAGTTTGGACATGTAAATGAGCTATATTATGTAGTTAAATTGTGTGTAAATTGACTTGTAAATTCTGTACTATAAGGTGCATATTAAGTGTGGTTATAAGCTACCAAAATGACCAAAAATGTGTTGTGAAATTTGTTTATGTTATGGCACAAAACAAAAATGGCATGAATGTGTAACTTGGTAATGTTAAATGTGTCCTTTGATGAGTGATGGACAATGTACAATAGGACAGGTGTGTTTTAGCTTAGAACCTTATGTGTGGCTCCAATTGGTATGAGACTAATTGAGGTGAAACTAGGCACAAAAAGTGCCAACTTTCATGAAGGAAGCTTACCAAAATTCTGCTTGGAAGGTAACTTGAAAAATGACCAAATCCGGATTAGTGCATTTAAGGCCTGAAAATTGACTATTTGGGCAGCAATTGATGTTTTGGCCATAACTTACTCAAAACGGGTCCAATTGACATGAAATTTTTACCATGAATAGTTAAGACATATATCTACAACTCTTATGAAGACACAAACACCCAGAAATGACCATAAGTAAGTCAAATAGCCTACATAAATTCAGGTCCAAAAGCTGGCCAAACCTAAAATGAACTAAAATGACCTAAAGTGACTAATTTTGGTACATTCTGACCAGCAATAGTAAAATGACCATAACTTGGTCTAGTAAACTCAGAATGACCTGAAATTTTGCCCCGCGTTCAATAAGACATAGATCTACAAGTTTGTAATTTTGATCAAACTCAAAACCGCTGAAACTAGGTCATCAAAGCTAGGTCAAATTAGTATACCAGATTCACAAATTACAATTAAACACAATATACATGGAAATGAATTTGGTAACATGTACCAATACCATAAAGGCTATAAATGTGACATATTGGTAATATTAAAACTTAATTCACCTAGAATGCATCGAGGGTCAACATCTTAGGTTGACTAAGGAAATAATAGAATTCAATAAGTTAATTATTAAGCTTTATTCTTGAGATAGTTTGAATGAGTATCAAACACTTCAAGTTGTGTTTCTCTCATAGCAAAGACTCGTGAAAGGAAAGCAAACACCGAGTCGTAACCAAGAGACAGCTTATCGAGGTTTGTGTGCACAACAATTATTTCTTTTGAATTTTTCAATTGAAATAAATTATGACTATTTGTATATTATTGTTTTAAATTGTGGAAATGTGTTTGAATGGATAATTATTGCTCAAAAGCATTGTAAATAGTTTGAAATCAGAAAATTGTTTGAATGATATTTGATGGATACTTATTGATTGAAAAGCATTGTAAATGGTTTGAAACCACAACTATCATGTTTATTGATTGAATTCTCGCTAGCTTATCTAGTGGGACGAATTGAATTCCTCTCCGTCAAGTGTTGAGGTGTGTGCCATGAGGACGAATAGAATGAGTACTTATATTATTGCTAGCTAGCTATGTTATTCCTCATTAGCAATCGGCTTTGGGACTAATTGAATTTCATTAGCCTACTCCTTTTGGACTAATTGAACTTTGGAACATGATTAAACCGTGTGTGTGATTTATTGATATCTATTGTGAGATTGTGAAATGGAGTTTAAATTTTATTAACATTCACTTTCTTTTAAATTTAACCATGTTTTGATTTATTGAGATTTATTGTGATATTGTGAAATGGAGTTTAAATTCTTATTGACATTCACTGCCTTTGAATTTAACTATGGTTTTAAATATCCATCATTTATATGACTTATGATTTGTGATTTTAAGTTGTATTTGATTAATGTTGTGCACCATCGAGACAATGGCTTAGCGATAGCTTTCATTGCTATCGCAGTAGACAATCGATGTGGCAGCAGACTAGGTCGCTAGTGCTTCAAAGGAGAGATTATCGTATATTGAGTATACCACACTTTACATTTTGTATTGTAATGTATGTTCACCGTATGTATAAAGTGTTCTTGGTTTTGAGCAGCTGTAAATTAAAATTGTACATTGAAGTTGTAAAATAAATTGTGAATTATTTTGGCTTAGAAATTTGTACAATATTTCTTTTATCTCACTTTGGAAATATTGAAAAATTATTGTGGATTTGAGTTGAGGAACATATTGTGTTGATTAAATGTTGGAGTTTGAGATTGAGAAATATATTTGAAGTGCTTTTACAGGTGTTTTGAAGAACTGCTTTATTCAAAATACGATGGCACTCGCCAAAATTTTTACAGAAATTACTAATAATTCAAATGTGTTAGTGCTTCACTTCACTCAAAAATTTTTAACACTGTAAAATAGTGCTCACCACTCTAAAAGAAGTAAGAAAGTTTTAAAATCCCTTGTAGTGTATTTAATGGGTTATCAGAGACGGTTGGTAATTCATTAGGTATACTATGGGATCGTGTTATGCCTCATGAGGGGTAGGGTGTGACATGTTTAAGTGGTATCGAGCTAGTTTTTAAATTCTATTTTCACCTGTAATTTGAATATTCTTTCTTCATAGTACAACTACTTAATGTCATTGTTTAATACATACAGTACATTACATTATAAATATGCCCTAACAGGAGAAAATCTTCTTGTGTTATTTGTTCAGGAGGTTTAAGATCCTCACATTGACTATGGAAGAGGGTGATCGTTCAGTCAATCAATCTATAGAGGCTGAGGTATAAGGAGATGCCCCAGCCCTACACAATGTCAGTGGATCAACAAAGACTCGCCTCGCATCGCAGCTCCTACTCACCACTCAAGAGATGGTCGCAATGTTCCAACAGATATGGTCGGTAATGTGCTTACTCAAGTCCCACTACGCATACCGCTGGTAAAACTACGCCTTCGCTAGGCAGTATGACAAATTGATGAAATATAAGGCTATTGAGTTCAAGGGGATAGTAGATCCTCTAGAGGCAGAACAGTGGTTAGAGAGAATGGATAGGGTATTCAAGAAGCTACATTGTACAAAGGAGCTCAGATTTGAATATTCAGTATCTCTACTACAAGGGGATGCATATGACTAGTGGAAAACCATTCCCCACAGTCTGGTAGAACCTTCAATGCTAACATGGAATGACTTTCTCAGGGAGTTCAGACAAAAATATGTCCCTGATGCTTATGTGGACCAGAAGCTGCAAGAGTTCTTAAGTCTGAAACAGGGGAGTAGATCAGTGGCTGAAAATGAAAGGGAATTTTCCCGCTTGAGCCATTATGCAGTAAGTCTACTTGCTACCAGCAGGGAGAGATGTAAGAGGTTTGAAACCGGCTTGAAGCCCAGTATCATATTACAAGTGGTAGGATTCAAACACACTAACTTCTCTGAACTTATTTATCAAGCACTAGAGTTAGAAAGAATTGAATCTGAAGTGGACCCAGAGAAAAAGAAATCAGAGAAGACAGAAAAAGAGGGAAAGTCAGTAGAACAGAGTTCCAGTGGTCCTACTGGAAAGAGGAAGAACCATGGGGGACACAGCAGAGGAGGTAAGAAGTCTGGTAGGGAAAGATATTCAAGATAGAAACCTCATCTATCTGGTCAGCAGAGTACCAGAGGTTTCCTACCCTCCTCGCCAATGTGAAACTTGTGGAAGAAATCATGGTGGGGTATGCTACAAGGCTATTGGAGCCTGTTATAACTGTGGAGGCATAGGGCACTTTGCAAAGGACTGCACCAGTACTCGCAGAGTTGGATCACCTCCTACTACTGTAGAAGGGTCAGTTCAGAGCCCTGTCACCAGAGGTTCACAACCACCTAGCAAAGGTAGAGGTAGGGGTAGAGGTAGCCCAGCAGGCAGCCAAGGCACAGTGAAACAGTCAGAGCAAGACAGCGCTTCAGCTAGAGTCTATGCAATGAGACAGAAAGAAGAGGCCGAGACATCTGATGTTGTAGCTGGTACCTTCTCAACTTTTAATCAAGATGTGTTTGTGTTATTTGATCCGGGTTTTACCCATTCTTATGTGAGTGCTAGCATCATTGATTGCATTGCTGTTCCATGTACAAAAATGGACTTTGAGGTGCTAGTAACAAGTCCGTTAGGACAAGACGTCAGGGTTAATAGAATGTATAGAAATTGTCCTTTGGTGATCCAAGGACACACTTTTCTGTCTGATCTCATTGAAATGTCATTCAGAGATTATGATATCATCTTAGGCATAGAATGGTTAGCCAGGCATCACGCCATGATTGACTCAGAGGTCAAGATACCACTTTAGTCTCCTCAAGATGTTGACGTGGTAATACATGGGGAGAGGCGCTATTGCCATCAAACATCATTTCGCTACACTAGCCGTAAAAATGATCGTAAAGGAGTGTGAAGCATATTTGGCACATGTGGTAGACACCAAGTGGGGAGTCCAAAGATTGAGGGACATCCCTACAAAGATATGACTTTCCATATGTGTTTCGATGAATTTCTAGGATTACCTCCAAAAGAGAGGTACAGCTTTGAAATTAATGTTCTACCTGGTGTGGATCCAATCTCCATAACACCATACAAAATGGCACAAGCAGAGTTGAAGGAGTTGAAGGTATAGTTGCAAGAACTACTTGAAAAGGGCTTCATCCGCCTAGTGTGTCACCTTGGAGAGCGCCAGTATTGTTTGTTAAGAAGAAAGATGGCACTCTTCGCTATGTATTGACTATCGGCAATTGAATAAGGTGACAATAAAGAACAAATATCCATTGCCTCGCATTGATGATCCGCTTTATCGCTGAAAGGTGCAACAGATTCTCCAAAATTGATTTACGATCGGGTTATTATCAGTTAAAAGTGCAAGAGCAGAGTATTCCAAAAACTGCTTTCAGAACTCGATATGGCCACTATGAGTTTTTAGTAATGCCATTCGGGTTAACTAATGCTGCAGCTGCTTTTATGGATTTGATGAACACTATCTTTAGACCATATCTCACCAAATTGTGGTGGTGTTTATTGATGATATTTTGATATATTTGAGGAATGTAGAGGAGCATGACAGACATCTACGGATTGTACTACAAACTTTAAGGGAGAAACAGCTATATGCCAAATTGTCGAAATGTGAATTTTGGCTGAAAGAAATCTCCTTCTTGGGACATGTTGTGTCACTAAAGGATCAAGGTAGATTCCAAAGCGCGTATTATCCTTAATTGAAGCCGCCAGAATATCATAGAAATTCACGCTCGGTTTAGCTGGATATTACCACTGGTTTGTGAAAGGGTTTTCTATGTTATCTTCTCCACTGACCAAGCTACTTCGGAAAGATGTAAAATTTCAGTGGACAGATAAATGCCAGCAGAGTTTTGATGAGTTAAAAGAGGTGTTTGACTAAAGCTCCAATCCTTACTTTACCTACACTGGGTAAAGAATACACAGTTTATAGTGATGCTTCTCACAATGGGTTAGGCTGTGTACTGATGCAAGATCGGAATGTCATTGCTTATGCATCACGCCACCAAACCGCATGAGAGGAACGACTCAAAGACATGATTTGGAGCTAGCAGCTATTGTTTTTGCTCTAAAGATCTGGAGACACTATTTGTATGGTGAGAAATGCTACATTTACATATATCACAAGAGCTTGAAGTACTTAGGCACCCATAAGGAATTGAACTTGAGGCAGAGGAGATGGATAGAACTCAATAAAGACTATGATTGCTTAATAGACTATCAGCTAGGGAAAGCAAATGTGGTGGCTGACGCCTTAAGTCGCAAGACTATGGCAAGTCTTAGAGTTTCTCCTTTGTTCAGGGTACATGAATTGAAAGCACAACATGCTAGTTTAGAGATTGATGATGAGGGACAGACAGTAGTTGCATGGCATGTACAGCCAGTGTTGATTGATCGATCGTAATGGTCGCCAGAGTGATAAAAATATCGGTTACCGAAGAAGTCTAGCAGGGCAAGAAACCTGAATTCTTTTGTGAGAGATGATGGTTTATTGTTACATCAGGGCAGAATGTGCGTTCCTAATGATGTGGAATTGAGATGAATCATTATGAAGGAAGCACATGAGTCTCCTTTTGCTATGCATCCTGGTGGAACTAAAATGTACAGAGGGCTAAAAGAGCATTACTGGTGGATGGGTATAAAGAGGGATATAGCTGAATTTGTTTTCAAATGCCATATTTGTCAGTAAGTAAAGGCAGAACATCAAGTTCCAGCTGGTTTGTCACATCCATTGCCAGTACTAGAGTGGAAATGGGAACGGATAACTACGGATTTTGTTACGGGACTTCCGAGGACACAGAATAGTCATGATGCAGTATGGATTATAGTTGACAGACTAACCAAGTCTGCTCACTTTTTGCCAGTCCGGATGGACTATAGCCTGGAAAGATTGGCCAGATTGTACATATATGAGATTGTAAAGTTGCATGGAGTACCAGTATCGATTGTATCTGACAGAGATCCTAGGTTCACTTATAGATTCTGGGGTAGTCTTCAGAGAGCCCTAGGAACTAGATTGAACTTTAGCACAACATTCCACCCACAGACAGATGGCCAGTCTGAAAGGGTAATTCAGATATTGGAGGATATGCTACGGGCTTGTGTGATTGAGTTTGAAGGTAGTTGGGATACACACTTGCCTTTGATTGAGTTTGCTTATAACAACAGCTACCAATTAAGCATTGATATGAAGCTTTGTATGGCAGAAAGTGCAGAACTCCCCTATGTTGGGATGAAGTAGGTGAAAGAAAGATGATTGGGCCAAAAATTATTCAGCAGACAGAGAAAAAGATCAAATTGATCAGAGATAGACTCAAGGCTGCATCAGACTGTTAGAAGTCCTATGTTGATCTAAAGAGAAGAGACATTGAATATGCAGTGGGTGATAAGGTATTCCTCAAAGTTTCTCCTTGGAAGAGCATTATGAGATTTGGCAGAAAGGGGAAACAGAGTCCTCGTTTCACCAGACCATATGAGGTTCTGGAAAGTGTGGGTCCTTTGGCATATTAGTTGGCATTACCTCCAGAGCTAGAAAGGATACACAGTGTCTTTCATGTGTCCATGTTAAGGAGGTACAGATCTGACCCATCTCATGTACTATCAGTTGAAGAGATTGAAGTAAATCCAGACCTCTCATATGGGGAAGAACCCATAGAAATTCTGGCTTATGAGGTGAAGCAACTGAGGAACAAACAAATACACCTGGTTAAAGTGCTGTGGAACCATCATTCAAAGTGCCAGAAGCTACTTGGGAACGTGAAGAGAATATGAGGAGACAAAGACCCACACTGCTCGTAGACTAATGCTAGGTAAAATTCGAGACAAAATTTATTTTAAGGGGGAGAGAATTGTAATACCCTATGTTCTGTAGTGCGTTTCATCAGCCGTGACCAAGGTTGTCCTGGACACAAACAGGATGCTTAGAACTACACTTAGATATGGATGAGGAGACATAAAATAACGAAATATAATAAAAGAAAATGCAAGAAAAATAAAGGAAAATAATAACAATGAAATGTAACCAAGTTAAACGAAATGAGAACCCTAGCGATGGGTGACCGCACTGAAGTTGCGCGTAGACCTTTGACTAGCCCTCGACCATGGGAAACCCTATAAAATATTTTTAGGACTTAAATAAAGACCTATTGAAGTATAAATGTCATTAGAAATATCAAAGAAAAATTAATTAATTAGTATAAAAAGTGAGAAATCGATAAACGATAAAAATCGAATGCAACCCAACAGGCATTGTGGTCATTTGACACCCGAGTTGTCTTTTGACCTAAATTTCCATTAAAAATAAATGATATTACACTTGGAAAATTTCATGAAAATTAAATTGGTGGTACATAGTTTAAATAGCAAAAATTGAGAGTTAAATGTGGGAAAATGAAACCTTAGTAGAAATAAACATTAAATTAACACATAGTGCACCACTAACTCACCTAAGTGGACCACTACACCTACAGTTGGATAGATTGTTCATCTTCTACCTAACCTCTCAAAATCAAGTCGAAAATGGTGAAGAAGAGTCCACCATTGCATCCCACCTTGAAGCTTCATGCAAGCATGATCCAACCATGGAAACCTCAAGCTTCCTTCACTAAAATTGCTCTACACCACTTGGGCAGTAGATAGGCAGCAAGAAGATCAAGTTTAGTCAAGGTTTTGAAGAGTTTCCAAAGTGGTAAGTAGGTATTTTTGATGCTTGCTGCATTAAAGTTTGTGTGGATGTTATGGATAGTTGAATTGTGGAAAGATTTTTGGAGTTTGATGTTTTAAGGGAGATGAATATTTTGGCAGCCATGGAAACTCCATAAGAACAGTTTATCCTTGTATGTAAATGGTAGATTAAAGTGTTGATGAAGTGTTTATGTGTAGGAAAAATTGGGTGATGTATACTAAATGTATATGTGAATGTGCACTTGATTTTGGAAGCTTGGAAGTTAATTGAGAGAGATGTATGAATCGGCAACTTGAAGTGTGAACCAAAATATGTTATGTCATGGTTTGGTTTATGGAATATTATTGTTGAATTATGGCACTTGTTATGTAAGCATGTATATATGTATAAGAGTTTGAGTTTGGACATGTAAATGAGCTATATTATGTAGTTAAATTGTGTGTAAATTGACTTGGTAAATTCTGTACAATAAGGTGCATATTGAGTGTGGTTATAGGCTACCAAAATGACAAAAATGTGTTGTGAAATATGTTTATGGTATGGTATAAAACAGAAATGGCATGAATGTGTAACTTGGTAATGTTAAATGTGTCCATTGATGAGTGATGGACAATATAATAGGGCAGGTGTGTTTTGGCTTAGAACCTTATGTGCGACTCCAATTGGCATGAGACTAATTAGAGGTGAAACTAGGCACAAAAAGTGCCAACTTTCATGAAGGAAGCTTACCAAAATTCTGCTTGAAGGTAACTTGAAAATGACCAAATCCGGATTAGTGCATTTAAGGCCTAAAAATTGACCATTTGAGCAGCAGTTGATGTTTTGGCCATAACTCACTCAAAACAGGTCCAATTGACATGAAATTTTTACCATGAATAGATAAGACATATATCTACAACTCTTATGAAGACACCAACACCCAGAAATGACCATAATCAAGTCAAATAGCTTGCACAAATTTGGGTCCAAAAACTGGCCGAACCTAAAATGACCTAAAATGACCTAAAGTGAGCAATTTTTTAGATACAGTTTAAATGAGTACTGGAACACTTCAAATTGTGTTTCTCAGTTAGCAAAGACTTAGGGAAAGGAAAGGAAACACTGAGTCAAAACCAATAGACAGTTATCAGAGGTTTGTGCACAACAGTTATTTCTTTTGAATTTTTCAATTGAAATAAATTATGACTATTCGTATATTATTTTTTTAAATTGTGGAAATGTGTTTGAATGGATACTTATTGCTTGAAAAGCATTGTAAATGGTTTGAAACTGTGAAAAATTGTTTGAATGATATTTGATGGATACTTATTGATTGAAAAGCATTGTAAATGTTTTGAAACCACAGCTATCATGTTTATTGATTGAATTCCTCGCTAGCTTGTCTAGTGGGACGAATTGAATTCCCTCTCTGGCTGAAGTGTTGAGGTGTGTGCCTGTTGAGGACGAATAGAATGAGTACTCATATTATTGCTAGCTAGCTATGTTATTCTTCATTAGCCATCGGCTTTTGGGACGAATTGAATTCTCATTAGCCATCCGCTTTGGGACGAATTGAACTTTGGAACATGATTAAGTCGTATGTGATTTATTGATATGTATTGTGAGATTGTGAAATGGAGTTTAAATTCTTATTGACATTCACTATCTTTTGAATTTAACCATGTTTTGATTTATTGAGATTTATTGTGATATTGTGAAATGGAGTTTAAATTCTTATTGACATTCATTGTCTTTGAATTTAACTATGGTTTTAAGTATCCACTATTTATATGACTTATGATTTGTGATTTTAAGTTTTATTTGATTAATGTTGTGCACCACTGAGACAATGGCTCAGCGATAGCTTTTCATTGCTGTCGCAGGTAGACAAACTGACAGGGCAGCAGACTAGGCTGCTAGTGCTTCAATGAAAGATTATCGGGTATATTGAGTATACTACACTTTGCATTTTGTATTGTAATGTATGTTCACTGTATGTATAAAGTGTTCTTGGTTTTGAGCAGTTGTAAATTAAAATTGTACATTGAAGTTGTAAAATAAATTGTGAATTATTTTGGCTTGTAAAATTTGTACTATATTTCTTTTATCTCAGCCTTTGGAAATATTGAAAAATTATTATGGATTTGAGTTGAGAAACATATTGTGTTGATTAAATGTTGGAGTTTGAGATTGAGAAATATATTTAAAGTGTTTTTTACAGGTTTTTGAAGAACTGTTTTATTCAAAATATATATGGCACTCCGCCAAAATTTTTACAGAAATTACTAATAATTCAAATGTGTTAGCTGTTTCACTTTAGTTCGAAAAAATTTTTAACACCTGTAAATAGTGCTCACCATCAGAAAAGTAGTAAGAAAAGTTTTAAAATCCCCTGTAGTGTATTTAATGGGTTATCAGTAGACGAAGTTGGTAATTCATTAGGTATACTACGGGATCATGTTATGCCTTACTGAGGGGTAGGGTGTGACATTATCTCTATTTACTTAGAGGAACAGATTCTATCTTGATCAACACCTATCTCCATATATAACTAGTAGGAGCCAACACATGCCCATATATCCATACACAGTACAAGTATGAAAGCAGTATCAAACTCAAACTACCTATATATAAGATAACTTGCTATCTCAGGTCTAAAGATTATATACACTGATATGATTTATGAAAAAACATTGACAAGAATAAACTCCATGTGCTTGTCGTAAGTGTCACTAGTTCGGCCTACTTATCATTTATAAGTGCCTATCATGTTTGCTATATGGCATGAGACTCACCATTCCATCTTATTTATATCTCATATAAATAACTTGGTAACAAACATAAATATAATCTTTCTGGATAAGTCATGTCCTTATTATGAAGTATCCTCGATTGTGAACCTATTTATGATACTTTGTACTAGAAATTCTGTCACTCATATTCTTAACAACTTAAGAATAGAATTTCTAACAAAATATCAATGGACCTTTTCTATTACACATAAATATCTCATGTAAATGGAAAAGTGGAAATGCCTTTTATTAATAAAACATGTACAAGATACATACTAAATGATATGCTCTAGGGCATACTACTAACACCGGGTAATAAAGGAAAGGAGGTGGCTTTGATTGTATCTTCTTCTTCTGCTGGAAAGTCCAAAAAGAAGAAGGGCAATAAGAATAAGAAACCTCAAATTCCTGGACTTTCCAAGAAGAGAGCCAAACAGAAGGATAGAGCTTCAGAAGTTATGTCTGTGTCTTGTTATTTAGATTCTGATGATACTCATAGTTCATATACAGCTTGGGTTTTAGATATCAAAAGTGCCGCTCACATTACTCATCATATGCAGGACCTAGCAAATAGTAGCAGCTTGCAGTCACGAGATATTAGACTCTGGGTTGGCAATGGCTCAACTGTTGAAGCTTTAGCCATAGGATCTAAATCTTTATACATGTGTAGACATATTTTGTATTTAAATAATGTTTTGTATGTACCTGATGGATTTAAGAACATCATTTCTATATCTAGTTTGACTAGAAATGCCTATGAATTTCAAATACACAAATGATGTTTGCAATATTTATTTTAGAAATGAATATGTTGGCTCGAGTTATATTCATGATGGACTTTATTATTTAGATATTAATGTTAAATACAAATCTAATGCAAGCAATCTAAATGAATGTAATGCCATGATGAAAATCAACTCAAGTTCAAAATATATTTGGCACTTAAGATTAGGTCATGTTGCGTAAGATAGGATTACAAAGTCGAGAAAATGGGGATTTTATCCTCATTGGGTTCTCAACCTACTCCAACTTGTGAATCCAAATTTTCAAGGTAAAATGACTAGATCAATTTTTGTTGGACAAGGGTTAAGAGCTGAAAATATTTTGGAATTGACACATAGTGATGTATGTGGTCCATTTAAGGAAATGGCTAGAGGCGGTTTTCATTACTTTATTACCTTTACTGATGATAAATCAAGGTTTGGGTATTTATATTTGATGAAACACAAACATGAATCCTTTGATAATTTCAAAGAATTTAAATGTGAAGTAGAAAATCAAACAGGAAAAAGTATTAAAACTCTTTGATCAGATCGTGGAGGTGAATACTTAAGTACTGAAGATACTTGAAAGAGCATGGCATTGTCTCCCAACTGACTCTTCCAGAATGCCACAACTAAATAGTGCATCCGAAGGAGAAATCGCACTTATTAGATATGGTACGCAGAATGATGAGCTATACTAATATGTCAATCTCCTTTTGGGGATTTGCATAAGAATCAGCTTATCATATTCTTAATAGGATTCCATCAAAATCGCTTTTCCACAACTTTTGAGATATGGCATGGAAGAAAACCGAGTCTTAAGCATGTTAAGATTTGGGGTTGTCCAGCTTATATTAAAAAGCTGAACACTGATAAATTGGAAACTAGATCAGAAAAAAGTCGATTTGTTAGATATCTAAAAGAAAGTTTTGGATATTATTTTTATTTGCCTACATCACAAAAGGCTATGGTAAGCAGAGATGCCATATTTCTTAAACAACAGTTTATTCAAGAAGGTGGCAAAAGAAGACAAATAGAGTTAGAAAAGGAGAATTCTGACCAACCAACAGATCAAATGGATATAGATCCATCTAGTCAACCTACACCTATTGATGAAACATGTACAGTAATTCCTCGCAGATCGACCAGGATATCTCACCCACTAGTGAGCTATGGTTTTCTTCATGAAAATGAAAAAGATTTGTTTACTTATGAAGAAATAGATCATGGAGATGATCCTCTTACCTATGAAAAAGTTATATCAGATATAGATTCTTTACAATGAATTGAAGCTATGAAATTCGAAATTGATTCCATGTATAAGAACCAAGTTTGGGACCTTATTAACCCACGTGAAGATATTGTACCTATAGGAATAAATGGGTTTTCAAAAAGAAAATTGGTTCTAATGGAAAGATAGAGGCCTAAAAAGCAAGGCTAGTAGTGAAAGGGTTTCACCAAAGGCGAGGAATCGACTATGAGGAGACTTTCTCGCCTGTTGTCATGCTTAAATCAATTAGGATTCTGTTAGCAATAGCTGCATACTATGATTATGAGATTTGGCAGATGGATGTCAAAATAGCTTTTCTCAATGGATACATTGATGAAAACATTTTCATAGAACAACCTAGGGGTTTTGAATCCCAAGATAGTTTCAAGGTGTGCAAGCTAAAGCAATCCATTTATGGGTTAAAATAAGCTTTGAGGAGTTGGAACATCCATTTTAATGAAGCCATTAAGTCATTTGGTTTTATCAAAAATGTGGATGAACTATGTATATATAAGAAGGTTAGTGATAGTATTATCACTTTTTTTGTCTTATATGTGGATGACATTCTATTGATAGGTAATGATATAGGTATGTTGACAACCGTCAAGGTATAGTTGTCAAATACATTCTCCATGAAAGATTTAGGAGAGGCAACCTATATTCTTGGAATTCGCATCTATAGAGATAGAGTGAAAAGAATAATTGGTTTATCCCAAAGTCTATACTTGGAAAAGGTGTTAAAGAGGTTTAACATGCTTGATTCCAAGAGAGGATTGTTACCAGTAAGGCATGGTATCCATCTTTCTAAAGAAATGTCTCCAAAAACACCAGAAGAAAGAGATAAAATGGCCAGGATTCCATATGCTTCTGCTATTAGAAGTTTAATGTATGCAATGATGTGTACTAGGGCGGATATCACGTATGCTATTAGTTTGACTAATGTGTTTCACTCCAATCTAGGTTTGGAACACTGGATAGCTGTCAAGAATATCCTTAAGTACTTAAGAAGAACTAAGGATTTATTCTTGATTTATGGAGGTGGTGACTTGCAATTGGATGGTTATACTGATTCTGATTTTCAATCAGATATCGATGATAGAAAGTCTACCTCTGGGTTTGTGTTCATTTGTAATGGAGGTGCAGTTAGTTGGAAGAGTTCCAAACAGAGTACAACTGCTGATTCCACTACAGAGGCCGAGTACATTGCTGCATCAGATACTGCAAAAGAGGCTATTTGGATAAAGAAGTTCGTGATAGAACTTGCAGTAGTTCCTTCCATAGAGTCAATAGTTCCTTTCTACTGTGACAACAATGGAGCAGTCATATAGGCTAAGGAACCCCGGTCTCACCATAAATTCAAACACATAGAAAGGCACTACCGCATTATCAGAGAGATAGTTGGGCGAGGCAGTGTAGCCATGCAAAAAATCGCGTCATCCAAAAATCTAGCTGATCCATTCACAAAGCCTATGTCATAAACTCAATTAGACCGACATCTTGAGAAGATGGGTCTAAGATATTGTAATGAATGGTCAGTGCTAATGGGAGATTGTTAGTAGTATGCCCTAGAGCATATCATTTTATATGTATCTTGTACATATTTTATTAACAAACAGGATATTTCACTTTTCCGTTTACATAATATATTTATGTGTAATAGAAAAGGTTCATTGATAATTCATTAGAAATTCTATTCTTAAGTTGTTAAGAATATGAGTGACAGTATTTCTAGCACAAAGTATCATAAATTAATTCACAAGTGAGGATACTTCACAAAGGACATGACTTATCTAGAAAGATTGTAATCATGTTTGTTCCCAAGGTATTTATATGAGATATAAATAAGATGGAATGGTGAGTCTCATGCCACTTAACAAACATAATAGGCACTTATACATGATAAGGTGTAATCAATGACGCTTATGACAAGCACATGGAGTTTACTCTTGTCAATGCATTGTCATATATCATATCAGTGCATATAATCTTTAGACCTAAGATAACACAGTTATCTTGTATATAGGTGGTTTGAGTTTGATACTGCTTTCATACTTGTACTGTGTATGGATATATGGGCATGTGTTGGCTTCTACTAGTTATATATGGAGATAAGTGTTGATCAAGATAGAATCTGAACCCTAAGTAAATAGGGATAAAATCATATATTCATTTAATTGTTCTTAATGTTTCAAGTTCCTGGCCAGGACAGACTGATTCAGTTAGAAAAGAGTTTCTAATAAGAAAATCTAATTAATCAAGAACTTTAATTAAAAGAGAACATAATGTTCATAGCAAATGGGGTTTGACATTAACTATGACTCCAAATAATTGGGATTTTGTAACAGTAGAGATTCTAGTGCATGGTAACATATGAGTAAAGGTTCATTTAAGGTATTCTCATTACCGATTGGGTGGCCATGGCATACTATGCTAGGTGTCAACCATAGTCTATGAGATGCCTAAAATGATTTAGAGAAATCATTTATGTAAGAAAGAGTTCTAATGATATTAAGTGCTAATATAATTTCTCATTGCCAATAAGTAATGAGCCTAGTAAGTCACACATCTACACAAGCTAATAACCATTTAAAATGTGATTTAATTGATTAATTAAAGAGTTTAATTAATTAATTAATGAGGTTTGATTTGCAATAAGATTGCAAAGTCCCTAATATGACTTGAAACTAAATCAAGTTATTGATATATAGTATAAATTAAATTTATATTTAATTTCATTAAATATGAATTTAATTATGAGAAATTAATTAATGGAGATTAATTAATTAATTAATATATATTTTATATAAATTTATTTAAAAAGGAGAAATTATAATTTTGGGTTGAGAACTCAAATTAAAGAGTAAGGGTAAATTGGTCTTTTTCACATGGTCACATGTGGCACCATGAGATGGTGACACATGGCACCATATGATCTTGCCACTTGTCTTCCTATGATGGAAGACCACAAGTCATAATTTAAATGGAGCTTGACACTTGGCTTCATAGGATTAAATCAAATAATAACAAGATGGGATCTTGTGATGACAAGTGGCAAGGGAGTTAGGGTTTGACCTAAGTATATAAAGAAAGGTTATAAAGAAAAATTAGCCACTCACTCTTCCTCTCCAAAGAGTGGACGACAACTTGGAGTGTTTTTCTCCTTTCTTCCTTTCTCACTTGATTCAAAGAGAAATCTCTATTTTCTTTGAGTTAGAATTGCTAGAAAAGGTTTCTAGTGTCCTAAATACCCATTAACCTTCACTAAAGCAATAAACCACATCTCAAAATGGGTTGACAAGGCTTAAGAAGCAAATCTAGGGGCTTCAATTGCTACTTTGGTGTGTGCTTGTGGTAGACAAACTAGAGGGACAACATTTAGGGTCTTAAGAACATCCTAAGATTGCATCAATTATGCATTAAGAGGTTAGTACCTAAAAATCCTCTTTAGTTATGGTTTAATTGAACTAAATGTTAATTCATAATCTTTAATGGCAAATAAAATTTTAATGCATGTTAAAATATGTTTTAGTATGCAATTGGGCATTGAAAATTGATTAGATCATAAGACACTTGGTATAGTGCATGTAACCTTAGAAATAATTATAAGTAGTATGCCCTAGAGCATATCATTTAGTATGTATCTTGTAAATGTTTTATTAATAAAGGCATTTTCACTTTTCTATTTACATAATTTATTTATGTGTAATAGAAAAGGTCCATTGATATTTTGTTATAAATTCTATTCTTAAGTTGTTAAGAATATGAGTGACAGTATTTCTAGCACAAAGTATCATAAATAGGTTCACAATCGAGGATACTTCACAATAAGGACATGACTTATCCGTAAAGATTGTAATCACGCTTGTTCCCAAGTTATTTATATGAGACGTAAATAAGATGGAATGGTGAGTCTCATGCCATATAACAAATATGATAGGCACTTATACATGATAAGTAGGTCGAACCAAGAATATTTATGACAAGCACATGGAGTTTATTCTTGTCAATATATTGTCATAAATCATATCAGTGCATATAATCTTAAGACCTAAGATAGCACAGTTATCTTGTATATAGGTAGTTTGAGTTTGATTCTGCTTTCATACTTGTACTGTATATGGGTATATTGGCATGTGTTGGCTCCTACTAGTTATATATGGAGGTAGATGTTGATCAAGATGGAATCATACCATAAGTAAATAGAGATAAAATTCTATGTTCATTTAATTGTTCTTGATATTTCAAGTTCTGCCAGACAGATAGATTTAATCGTAAAAGAGTTTCTAATGAAAAATATTTTTAATCAAGAACTGGAATTAAAAGAGAACATAATATTCATAGCAAATGGGGTTTGACATAAACCATGACTCAAACTGAATTAGGATTTTACAACAGAGATTCTAGTGTATGGTAACATATGATTATAGGTTCATTTAAGGTAAACCTTATTACTAATTGGGTGGCCATAACATGCTATGCTAGGTATTAACCATGGTCTATGAGGTGCATAAAATGATTTAGAGAAATCATTTATGGTAAAAAGAGTTCGATGATATTAAAAGTTGATATCATGTCTCATTACCAATTAGTGATGAGCCTAGTAAGTCACACACATACACAAGAATCACCTAATTAAATATGATTTAATTAATTAATTAAAGAGTTTAATTGATTAATTAAATAGGTTTGGTTTGCAATTAGATTGCAAAGTCTCTAGCATAGCTTGAAACCAATTCTAGGTTAATGGATATATAGTATAAGTTAAATTTATATTTAAAGTGTTTAAATATGAATTTAATTATGAGAAATTAATTAATAGAGATTAATTAATTAATTTATATTTGATATAAATTGATTAGAATGAGAGAAATAATTATTTTGGGTTGAGAACTCAAAATTAAGACACGAGGGCATTTTGGTCATTTCATTAAGGTGACATGTGGCACCATGAGATGGTGACACATGGGATTACACATAAGCTTGCTAAATGTTTTTAATCATGTAAGATGATTAAAGTCAAGATTAAATATAGGTTTGACACTTGGCACAATGTGATTGGGTCAATTAAACCTAGAGCCAATCGTAATGTGACATGTGGCAAGGATCTTAAGTGGTGACCTAGCTATATAAGGGAAATGATGAAAAGAAAAATAACAAACTACTCCTCTCTTTGGTCCACCACCCTTGGTTACCTCCTCTATTCTTCTTCATCTCTCATCAATTCAAAGAGATTAGCCAACAATCTCTTGAATTAAAAACACTAGAAATTGTTTCTAGTGTCTTGTTTACATCTTTAATCTCTCAAAAGGTAGAACTTAAATTTCTAATTAATAGAAAAAGCTTTAGAAGCTGTTCAAGGCTGCCATAGGTGTTCTTGGTGTGGACAAGCTAGAGGGACAACATCTCGTGTCTTAGGCGAATCTCAAAGGTGCCAAACACATCGCGATTGCATCAAAAAGGTTAGTGCACTTGTTCTTGATTTAATCTAGGGTTCTAATGAATTAATTAATTTTAAAATCTTAAATGGAAAATACAGATCCAAAAACATATTAAAAGAGTTTTAATATATTATTTATCATTGAAATCAAATAGATAAAAATAAATCTTGTATGATGCATGTGACCCTAGGTGCAAATTGGTATAAACTTATGTTTTTCACGCTTCCGTTCCTTCAATTGGTATTAGAGCCACTATATTTGCCATTTAGATTGTTGATTATATAATTAATTGTGTGTTTTGATCATGAGATGATTTATCCATTGCTGGTTGCAATGGAGGTGTGGCGGCATGCTTGAAAAACACCATCAATTGTGCTCATGGTTTGGCTTCCATGGGTGGTTCAAGGTTTGGCTTTTAATTCTGCAATTGTTATATGATCTAAGGCCTATTCTTTGACTAATTAAAGTGTTTAATTAGTAGTTTTAATCACACAATTAAATTATGATTCAAATCAGAACTTTAAAAATTGTTTGAATGTGATTCAAATCTGAATTTTAAAACTTGTTTGAATGTGATTCAAATCTGAATTTTTAAAGTTGTTTGAATCATATTTAAATCTGATTTTTTAAAGTTGATTGAATAATATTCAGATCTAAATTTTTAAAAATATTTGAATGTGATTCAAATCTGATTTTTTAAAAATGTTTGAATGTGATTCAAATCTGAATTTTTAAATTTGTTTGAATGAGATTCAAATCTGATTTTTAAGTTGAATATGAGATATTCAATTTAATTTAAGTATGTATGTTTTATTTAATTGTTAAATAATGATATGCATGATGGACGATCATGGACTATAAAAGATCAATGTGATTGGATTTATTTCTTTCATGTTTCTTTGGATTGTAAATTAATTAATTTATTTTAATTTATTTTGGGCATGTATTATTAAGTTTGTAATAATTTTTGGGTTGTAATTTCATTTATTTAAGTTCTTGTAAATTCGCCTTAGTATGCCAAGGATTACTATGTAATTAGATTACAAGAAGTTCAAGGAGGTCAAGAGCATTGGTGGGACCAGTGGGAGGAATTCAAGATCAAGTGTTGATTATGTACTCCTTCAGCAACTCTTGTAAAATGAATGAATGAAATGCACCTAGAATGCCCTGATTCAATTCTTAGCGGCTCGAGTGAATCCCTTAGAAAGTCCATGATCATACCATATTTACTGCTTATCCATGAATGCATGAGATGTATGGGAATTCATGCAATTATATGATATATGCATGCTAAATGGATAATGTGCAAAGTGAGACCTTAATAGTAATTAGGACGACCATAAAATCTTCCAAACAAATTATTAAGTTAGAAATGCTATAATTAAAGTAATTATAACATAAGCCCTCCATTAGGGCAATTATTTTAAGAAATTTTAAATAGTTGC